>NC_135966.1:4535957-4749151 GCF_053455715.1 Rhinoraja longicauda | reverse complement strand
ACCCCAACACTGTGTACCTGCACCCCAACACTGTGTACCTGCACCCCAACACTGTGTACCTGCACCCCAACACTGTGTACCTGCACCCCAACACTGTGTACCTGCACCCCAACACTGTGTACCTGCACCCCAACACTGTGTACCTGCACTGTGTACCTGCACCCCAACACTGGTACTGCACTGTGTACCTGCACCCCAACACTGTGTACCTGCACCACAGCACTGTGTACCTGCACCCCAGCACTGTGTACCTGCACCCCAACACTGTGTACCTGCACCCAACACTGTGTACCTGCACCCCAACACTGTGTACCTGCACCCCAACACTGTGTACCTGCACCCCAACACTGTGTACCTGCACCCAACACTGTGTACCTGCACCCCAACACTGTGTACCTGCACCCCAACACTGTGTACCTGCACCCCAACACTGTGTACCTGCACCCCAACACTGTGTACCTGCACCCCAACACTGTGTACCTGCACTGTGTACCTGCACCCCAACACTGTGTACCTGCACTGTGTACCTGCACCCCAACACTGTGTACCTGCACCCCAACACTGTGTACCTGCACCCCAACACTGTGTACCTGCACCCCAACACTGTGTACCTGCACTGTGTACCTGCACCCCAACACTGTGTACCTGCACTGTGTACCTGCACTGTGTACCTGCACTGTGTACCTGCACCCCAACACTGTGTACCTGCACTGTGTACCTGCACCCCAACACTGTGTACCTGCACTGTGTACCTGCACCCCAACACTGTGTACCTGCACTGTGTACCTGCACCCCCAACACTGTGTACCTGCACCCCAGCACTGTGTACCTGCACCCCAGCACTGTGTACCTGCACCCCAACACTGTGTACCTGCACCCCAACACTGTGTACCTGCACCCCAACACTGTGTACCTGCACCCCAACACTGTGTACCTGCACCCCAACACTGTGTACCTGCACCTGCAATCCCTCCTGCACACCTAGGGCCATCACCTACCCCGCCTACATGACGTTGACGCAGCGTGCGCGGTGACGCAGCACGCATCACGCAGCGCGCAGGGCGCGGGGCGGGGCCGCGGCGCCGCCATTGTTGGTCGGGACCAAGGAGACGGAAGGTGAGAGAGAGAAAGGAGGTGGGGGGGGGGGAGAGAGGAGAGGAAGGGTAGGAGAGGGGGGGAGAGGGGGAGATGGGAGAGGGAGGAAGGGTAGGGGGGAGGGAGGGGGGAGAGGGGAGAGGGGGGGGAGGAGGAAGGGTAGGGGGAGGGGAGAGGGGGGGAGGGGAGAGGGGTGGGAGAGGGTGGAGGGGAGGGGGGGGAGGGGAGAGGGGGGGGAGGGGGAGGGGGGGAGAGGGGGGAGATGAGAGGGTGTCGAGAGGGGGGGGAGGGGAGAGGGGGGGGAGGAAGGGTAGGGGGGGAGGGAGGGGGGAGAGGGGAGATGGGAGAGGGAGGGGAGGAACAGAAGAGAGAGGGGGAGAGAAAGGGTGCCAGGACTGGGGGAGAGGAGTGAGAGAGGGGGGGGGAGAGGAGATGAGAGGGTGGGAGGGGGGGGGGGGGAGAGGGTGGGAGAGGGGGGGGGGGAGAGGGTGGGAGAGGGGGGGGGGAGAGGGTGGGAGGGGGGGGGGAGGGAAGGGGAAAGTGGAAAGGGAGGGAGGAGAGAGAGAGAGGAGAAGAGAGAGGGAGGCGCGGTGGAGAGAGGGGAAGAGAAAGGGACTGGGGAGAGTGGGAGGGAGAGGGATAGTGGGAGAGGGGAGGGTGGGAGAGGAGAATAGGGGACGGAGGGTGGGGGAGAGGGGGAGTGGAGAGAGGGAGAGAGAGAGGGGGAGAGAGAGGGGGAGAGAGGGGGAGAGAGGGGGAGTGGAGGGAGGGGAAGAGAAAGGGAGCTGGGACTGGGGAGGGGGGAGAGTGTGGGAGAGGGGAGGTGGGGAGAGGGAGAGTAGGGGACGGAGGGTGGGGGAGAGGGGAAGTGGAGGGGGGAGGAAGAGAAGAGAGAGGGGAGAGAGAGGGTGCCAGGACTGGGGGAGGGGAGCAGGAGGGTGGGAGAGGGAGGGTAGGGGGGGGAGGGTGGGAGTGGGGGGGAGGGGGGGGGGGTTGGGAGAGAGGGTAGGGGGGAGGGTGCGGGCCTGATGAGGGGCGGGTTGCCGAGGGAGGAGCTAGTTACCGGGGGCTGGATTGTTAGAGACTGTGTGTACTAACCAGCATCTGCAGTTCCTTGCTCCTACAATAAAAGTCTTACAGCAGCTCAACGGGCCTGTCAGCACAATCCACACAGAGTTGGAGCAGTGGTTCTGTGTCACACCTGGCGATTCATTCTGTCTGTTTTCTACAGAGCCTTTGGACTTTCCTTGGACTTGGACTTGCGACAGGATGGGTCACGGTTTGGAGAATTGGCCAGGGTGCGTCACATCATCACCTACACCCTCTCCCCATTTGAACAGAGGCCTTTGCAAATTACTTCTCCAAAGGCATCGCCAATTCATGGAGGCGTTTCCGTGGGCAGGTTTTTCGCGTTGTCCCCCGTAAGTACCGAGTCTTTGCCGCCACCCATTTCTGCACCAAAAGCAAATTTCGTTTAGTTTTAGATTGGAGGTACAGCGCGGAAACTGGGCCTTTCCCCACCGAGTCCGCGCCGCCCAGCGATCCCCGCACACACACACAGGGCCTTTCCCCACCGAGTTCGCGCCGACCAGCGATCCCCGCACACACACACGGGACAATTTACAATTTTACCAAAGACAACCTACAAACCTGTACGTCTTTGGAGTGTGGGATGAAAGCGGAGCGCCCGGAGAAAACCCACGCAGTCGCGCGGAGAACGTACATTGTCTGTACAAACGGCACCCGTAGTCAGGATCAAATCTGGGTCTCTGGCGCCATTAGGCAGCGACTCTACCGCTGCGCCACCGTGCAGCCTCTAACCTCATCGACCGCATCCGGTGTTCCCGATGTGGCCTCCGGTGACACCATGCCACACTGATTAAAAACATCCCGAGCAGCTTCACACGTGGTGCGCGCTCCCATGTCATGCTCTGTGTAAGCTGCCTCCTGCCGTGTACGTTTATATTGGTGCTGTGCTCCTTTTGAACGGGGGTACCGATTGAGAATGATCAGCCATCATCACATTGAATGGTGGTGCTGGCTCGAAGGGCCGAATGCCTACTCCTGCACCTATTGCTATTGAATAGAAGCGCACAAAAGATCAATACACAGAGTTGATAAGGTCTGAAGTCATAGGGATCAAGCCTACTCTGCCATTCAATCATGGCTGATCTATCTTTCCCCCTCAACCCCATTTTCCTGCCTTCTCCCCATAACCCCTGACACCCGGACTAATTAGCTTACATAGAACAGTGCAGCACAAGAACAGGCTCTCTGGCCCACAGTGAACTAGTATCACTTCATAGAGTCATAGAGTGATACAGTGCCCAACTCGCCCACACCGGCCAACAATGTCACAGCTACCCTCGTCTCACTTGCCTGCGCTTGGTCCATATCCCTCCAAACCTGTCCTATCCATGTTCCTGTCCAACTGTTTCTTAAACGGTGGGATAGTCCCAGCCTCAACCACCTCCTCTGGCAGCTTGATCCATATACTCACCACCCTCTGTGTGAAAAAGTTACCCCTCAGATTCCCGTTAAATCTTTTCCCCTTCACCTTGAACCTATGTCCTCGATTGCCCTACTCTGGGCAAGAGACTGTGCATCTACCCGATTTGTTCCTCTCATGATTATAGATGACCTCTATAAGATCTCCCCTCATCCTCCTGCGCTCCATGGAATAGAGACCCAGCCTGCTCAACCTCTCCCTCCCTGTAGCTCACACCCTCTAGTCCTGGCAACATCTCGTAAATCTTTTCCGAACCCTTTCAAGCTTGACAATATTTTTCCTCTAACATGGTGCCCAGAACTGAACGCAATATTCTAAATGTGGCCTCACTGATGTCTTTTCCAATGACCCTTCTACAATCATACAACCTGTGATCTGAAACATTAACATGATGGCCAGTTAAAATAATCTCCTCTGCACGTGATCCACACGCCCCCATTTACCGCACATCCATGTGCTCACACACTGCTGTTGTGTCTGCCTCCACCTCTGGCAGTACATGGCAGGCCCCCCACCATCCTCTGTGTAAAAATAACAATATATACCCCACACATCTCCTTTAATCTGTGCTCCTCACCTTAAAGCCATGCTCTCTACTCCATGGTATTTCCACCCTGGTGGGGGTGGGGGGGGCGTTCCGGCTGTCGATCCTATCAATGCAGCTCATCGTTTTATCTACTTCCATCAGGTCTTCCTCAGCCTCCAGGGAAAACAAGACAAGTTTGTCCAACCTCTCCTTATAGCTAGTATAAGAAAATAACTGCAGATGCTGGTACAAATCGAAGGTGTTTATTCACAAAATGCTGGAGTAACTCAGCAGGTCAGGCAGCATCTCAGGAGAGAAGGAATGGGTGACGTTTCCGGTCGAGACCCTTCTTCAGACTGAGGGTCCTTTTCGCTAATGTCCTCGAGTGTAGCTGCTGCTTACCTCATTCACCAGTATTATCTGCACGTTAATTATATCCAATTAGCCAACATTCCCTGCATAATGTAGGCAAATGTACTTCACATGGGTGATGAATATATCTGCATTTCACCATGGCTTTTCACTTAACAAAGCTCAAAAATCAAGTGAATATGCATTTGCTGGGGCGAGTATGAATTTTGAGAATGCGAACTCTATGTAATCTACGGTTTGTAATCTGAGGTTTATACTCTGCTTTAAGAAAACTTGAATTCAATGGTTAAATGTCGCATTGGATCGGAGAGTGGTGAAATAAAGTTTGAGGGAATTTCATCACATACTTGAGCTGAATAAAGACACAAAGTGCTGGAGTAACTCAGCGGGTCAGGCAGCATCTCTGGAGAACATGGATAGGTGACGTTTCACAGAGTGCTGGAGTAACTCAGCGGGTCAGGCAGCTTTTCTGGAGAACATGGATAGGTGACGTTTCACAGAGTGCTGGAGTAACTCAGCGGGTCAGGCAGCATCTGTGGAGAACATGGATAGGTGACGTTTCACAGAGTGCTGGAGTAACTCAGCGGGTCAGGCAGCATCTCTGGAGAATGATCTCCCCTGCCTGCACATGATCCATATCCCCTCCATTTCCTGTGCATCCATCTGCCTATCTAAAAGCCTCAATCGCTGCTATTGTATCTGCCTCCACCACCACCACCCCTGGCAGTACTGGATAGGTGACGTTTCAGGTCGAGACCCTTCTTCAGACTGATACTGGGGGGGGGGGGGGTTGGGGAGGAAAGAAAGTGAGTTGAAAGAAAGGGCAGGATTAAGTGTGGCGAGTAATTGGTGAACACAGGCTGGGAGGGGGAGTGTAGGCAGATGGTTGGACAAAGGCCAGAGATGAAAAAAAGCTGCATGACAAAAGGATTGAAGAGTTGCAAATTGTGAAGCCAGATGAGGAATATCGGGGGAGGGGAGAAATTGGTGCGAGTCTGGGGGGGGGGGGGGGGGGGCGCTTGACCTGAATAAAATGCGTTTCCTGTAGACAAGGAACTGCAGGTGATGGTTTACCAAGAAAGGCACAAAGTGCTGGAGTAATGTAGGGGGTTCGGCAGCATCTCTAAAGGACATCGATAGGTGACGTTTCAGATCAGAATCCTTCAAACTGAAGAAGGGTCCTGACCCGAAAAGTCACCTATCCATGTTCTCCACAGATGCTGCCTGACCCGCTGAGTTACTCCAGCACTCTGTGAAACGTCACCTATCCATGTCCTCCAGAGATGCTGCTTGACCCGCTGAGTTACTCCAGCACTCTGTGAAACGTCACCTATCCATGTTCTCCAGAGATGCTGCCTGACCCGCTGAGTTACTCCAGCACTCTGAAACGTCACCTATCCATGTTCTCCAGAGATGCTGCCCGACCCGCTGAGTTACTCCAGCAGTTTGTGTCTAAAATAGGTTTCATGTTGGAAGAGACTGTTTAGTTCATTGTCACGTGTACCGAGGTACAGCGAAAAGCTTTTGTTGCGTGCTAACCAGCCGGGGGAAATATAATACATGATTACAACCGAGCCGTGCACAGTGCACAGATACATGGTAAGGGAATAACGTTTAGTGGACGGTAAAGCCAGTGAAGTCCGATGAAGGATAGTCCGAGGGTCAGCATGACTGTGCTGCGTTCTTTATTACCTATGGTAGAAAATAATATGTTCATTGATCTGAATCAGATTTGGGTTTTTTTTCCCTCAGCATTTGTGATATCGTACCTGGTTTACACCTGGGGCAACCGTGACCACGAATTGTCTCTGAAAAAGGACCCAACTCGCTATGCCAACGACAGTTAGGTTGAGGTGCCGAGGCATTCCTACCGACAGATATACAGAGAGTATTTTCACCCAGCAATCTCACCTGCTAACTTGTGGGGGAAACTGTCCAGTCTATTGAAATAAAGTATTTATTCTATACTGTCCCCTGTGAGCTCACTGAAAAATATTATTCCATATGTAATTAATGTGAATTTCTTGATTAGTACGTGTGTCAGGGGTTCAAGATTCAAGATTCAAAATTCAATTTATTGTCACATGTACCAATTAAGGTACAGTGAAATTTGAGTTACCATACAGCCATACTGAGTGAAAAGCAACAAGACCCACAGCCACAAAACATAAACATCCAGCACAGTGGACTCCACATTCCTCACTGTCATGGAAGGTGATAAAGTTCGAGCATCTTCCTCTTTGTTCACCCGCGGTCGGGGCTGTTGAACCGTCCACAGTCGCCGCTGCCGACTGTCCGAGGCCCTCACGTCGGGGTGATCAAATTCCGGCGTCGGGGCGGTTGACAAACTCTCCGCGGCATTGAGCTCCCGAGTCGGCCTCTTCTTACCAGAGACCGCGGGCTTCACGATGTTAAAGTCCACAGGCCCCACGGTTGGAGCTCTTCACAGTCGATCCTCGGCAAAGGATCGCAGCTCCGCGATGGTAAAGTCCGCCCCACGCCCGTGGCTTGAAGGGCCGGGCCGGTCTCCAGGAAAGGCCGCCAACTCCTCGATGTTAGGCCGCAGTGGGGACGGAGATACGACACGGAGAAAAATCGCATCACCGTCGAGGTAAGAGATTGGAAAAAAGTTTCCCCCAATTCCCCCCCCCCCCCCACCCCTACATAAAACAAACCAAGAAACACTAAAACATACTTTTAATACATACTTAAAATAATCAAAACAGTAGAAGGACAGACAGACCGTTCTGGGGAGAAGGCAGGAGAATGGGGTTGAGAGGGAAAGATAGATCAGCCACGATTGAATGGCGGAGTAGAGTTGATGGGCCAAATGGCTAAAATCTGCTCCTATCACTTATGAACTGAAATACTAACATGGAAGGTTTAGGTTTATTACTGTTGTGCACTGAGGTACAGTGAAAATCTTTGTTTCGCATGGTATCAGATCAAATACTATACACACATACATGCAAGTCAAATTCAAGGATAATATGTAGAGAAGGGGAAGATACAGGGTGCAGAATATAGTTCTCAGCATTGTAGCGCAAAGTCCCAGAGACAAAGTCCAATGTCCGCAATGGGGTAGAGGTGAATCAGACAGTACCTTGGCTTGTGGAAGGACCGCTCAGAAGCCTGATAACAGAGGCTAAGAAGCTGTTCCTGAGTTAACCACATACTCAGTCTGCCTTGAGTTTAGGCCATGAAGTACAGTTGTATTTGGTAAGTGCTTTACACTTGAATGGTTGGAAATTTAATCCACTGCCTCCACTGTCTTCAGAGACAGAGAATTCCACAAATTCACAACTCTGGGTGAAAAAGTTTTTCCTCATCTCAGTTGTAAATGGCCTACCCCTTATTCTTAAACTGGCCCCTGGTTCTGGACTCCCCCAACATCGGGAACATGTTTCCTGCATCTAGCATGTCCAATCCCTTGATAATTTTATATGTTTCTATAAGATCTCCTCTCATCCTTCTAAATTCTAGTGAATACAAGCCCAGTCGCTCCATTCTTCATAAGAGGATTTCAGTATAGGAGTAAAGAGGTTCATCTGCAGTTGTATAGGGCCCTGGTAAGACCACATCTGGAGTATTGTGTACAGTTTTGGTCTCCTAATTTGAGGAAGGACATCCTTGTAATTGAGGCAGTGCAGCGTAGGTTCACGAGATTGATCCCTGGGATGACGGGACTGACATATGAGGAAAGATTTAAAAGACTAGGCTTGTATTCACTGGAGTTTAGAAGGATGAGAGGGGATCTTATAGAAACATATAAAATTATAAAAGGACTGGACAAGCTAGATTCAGGAAAAATGTTCCCAATGTTGGGCGAGTCCAGAACCAGTGGCCACAGTCTTAGAATAAAGGGGAGTCCATTTAAAACTTGAGGCGAGAAAAAACTTTTTCACCCAGAGAGTTGTGAATTTGTGGAATTCTCTGCCACAGAGGGCAGTGGAGGCCGATTCACTAGATGGATTTAACAGAGAGTTAGATAGAGCTCTAGGGGCTAGTGGAATCAAGGGATATGGGGAGAAGGCAGGCACGGGTTACTGATTGGGGGACGATCAGCCATGATCACAATGAATGGCGGTGCTGGCTCGAAGGGCTGAATGGCCTCCTCCTGCACCTATTTTCTATGTTTCTATTCTTTCATCACATGACAGTCCTGCCATCCCGGGAATTAACCTCGTGAACCTACGCTGCACGCCTTCAATAGCAAGAATGTCGTCCTCATGTTAGGCCAAAACTGCACACAGTACTCCAGGTGTGGTCTCACTAGGGCCCTGTACAACTGCAGAAGGACCTCTTTGCTCCTATACTCAACTCCTCTCGCTCAGAAGGCCAACATGCCATTAGCTTTCTTCACTGCCTGGCGTTGTGAAGCAGCAACTCTAACCGACTGTGCCGGTCTGAGGCAGAGCAAACGGAAAGATGGGAAGGAATCTTACCCAATTCCTGGTGATCCTAAGTCTTTTGGGGTTTAGTTTAGAGAAACAGCACAGAAACATCCCCACACACTAGCACTACCCCACACACACTGGGGACAACTTACAATTTTACCGAAACCTACAAATCTGCACGTCTTTGGAGTGCGGGAGGAAACCGGAGCACATAGAAACATAGAAAATAGGTGCAGGAGTAGGCCATTCGGCCTTTCGAGCCTGTACGCACCGCCATTCAATATGATCATGGCTGATCATCCAGCTCAGTAGCCTGTACCTGCCTTCTCTCCATACCCCCTGATCCCTTTAGCAAAAAGGGCCACATCTAACTCCCTCTTAAATATAGCCAATGAACTGGCCTCAACTACCCTCTGTGACAGAGAATTCCACAGACTCACCACTCTCTGTGTGAAGAAATGTTTTCTCATCTCGGTCCTAAAAGACTTCCCCCTTATCCTTAAGCTGTGACCCCTGGTTCTGGACTCCCCCAACATCGGGAACAATCTTCCCGCATCTAGCCTCTCCAACCCCTTAAGAATTTTATATGTTTCTATAAGATCCCCCCTCAGTCTTCTAAATTCCAGCGAGTACAAGCCCAGTCTATCCAGTCTTTCCTCATATGAAAGTCCCGCCATCCCAGGGATCAATCTAGTGAACCTTCTCTGTACTCCCTCTAAGGCAAGAAAGTCTTTCCTCAGGTTAGGAGACCAAAACTGCACACAATACTCCCCGTGCGGTCTCACCAAGGCCCTGTACAACTGCAGCAGAACCTCCCTGCTCCTAAACTCAAATCCTCTTGCTATGAATGCCAACATACCATTCGCTTTCTTCACTGCCTGCTGCACCTGCATGCTTGCTTTCAATGACTGGTGCACCACGACACCCAGGTCACGTTGCATCTCCCCTTCTCCCAATCGGTCACCATTCAGGTAATACTCTGCTTTCCTGTTCTTGCCGCCAAAGTGGATAACCTCACATTTATCCACATTATATTGCATCTGCCATGCATTTGCCCAGTCGCCTAATCTATCCAAGTCACTCTGCAGCCTCCTAGCATCCTCCTCGCAGCTAACACTGCCACCCAGCTTCGTGTCATCCGCAAACTTAGAGATGTTGCATTCAATTCCCTCGTCCAAATCATTAATATACTGTAAATAACTGGGGTCCCAGCACTGAGCCTTGCGGTACCCCACTAGTCACTGCCTGCCATTCCGAAAAGGACCCGTTTATTCCTACTCTTTGCTTTCTGTCCGCCAACCAATTTTCTATCCACCTCAACACTGAACCCTCAATACCGTGTGCTTTAAGTTTGTACACCAATCTCCTATGTGGGACCTTGTCGAAGGCCTTCTGAAAGTCCAGATATAACACATCGACTGGTTCTCCCTTATCCACTCTACTAGTTACATCCTCGAAAAATTCTATAAGATTCGTCAGACATGATTTGCCTTTTGTAAATCCATGCTGACTTTGTCCGATGATTTCACCACTTTCCAAATGTGATGCTATCACATCTTTAATAACTGACTCTAGCATTTTCCCCACTACCGATGTTAGGCTAACTGGTCTATAATTCCCCGTTTTCTCTCTCCCTCCCTTTTTAAAAAGTGGGGTTACATTAGCTACCCTCCAGTCCTCAGGAACTACTCCAGAATCTAAAGAGTTTTGAAAAATTATCACTAATGCATCCACTATTTCTGAGGCTACTTCCTTAAGCACTCTGGGATGCAGCCTATCTGGCCCTGGGGATTTATCTGCCTTTAATCCATTTAATTTACCTAACACCATTCCCGACTAACCTGGATTTCCCTCAGTTCCTCCATCTCATTAGACCCCCGGTCACCCGCTATTTCCGGCAGACGGTTTATGTCTTCCTTAGTGAAGACAGAACCAAAGTATTTGTTCAATTGGTCTGCCATCTCCTTGTTCCCTATGATCAATTCACCTGTTTCTGACTGCAAGGGACCTACATTTGTCTTAACTAATCTTTTTCTCTTGACATATCTATAAAAGCTTTTGCAGTCTGTTTTTATGCTCCTTGCCAGTTTTCCCTCATAATCTATTTTCCCTTTCCTAATTAAGCCCTTTGTCCTCCTCTGCTGGACTCTGAATTTCTCCCAGTCCTCTGGTATGCTACTTTTTCTGGCTAATCTGTATGCTTCATCTTTTGTTTTAATACTATCCTTGATTTCCCTTGTTAGCCACGGATGCACTACCTTTCCTAGTTTGTTCTTTTGCCAAACTGGGATGAACACTTGTTGTAGTTCATCCATGCGACCTTTAAATGCCTTCCATTGCATGTCCACCGTCAACCCTTTCAGCATCAATCGCCAGTCTATCTTGGACAATTCACGCCTCATACCCTCAAAGTTACCTTTCTTTAAGTTCAGAACACTTGTTTCTGTATTGACTTTGTCACTCTCCATCCTAATGAAGAACTCTACCATATTATGATCACTCTTGCACCCGGAGAAAACCCACGCAGGTCACGGGGAGAACGTACAAACTCCGTACAGACGTCTTGAAGCAGAAAGTGGACACTCACACACGTACACGGTCTATTTGGTGGCCAGCTACCTCGGGCTACCTTTGTAAAAGTGGTTCAAATGATATTGTCAGGTATGATCCAAAATGGCGGCGCTGCCCAGCAGCTGCAGTCCGTTTGTCTTTTGTGTTTTTTGTTGTTTTTTGTCTTAATTGTAATGTTTAGATGTGATGTAGTGTTTTTTGTGGTTGTGTACTATGTGTGTGTGTGTGTGTGTGTGGGGGGACTGTAAAATTGTCTCTTCCGAACGGAGACGCGACCTTTGTTTCTGTGTCGTGTCTCCGTTCCCGCTGCGGCCTACCACCGGCCAAACACCTGGAGCTGGCGGCCTCCAGCTGGGACCACCTGGGGCTCTGGTTCACAGAGCCCGCGGACCGGACTAACCATCTGCGGAGCTGGCTGCCTTCGGAGGCTTCGGCCGCGGGCCGCGTGTATATCGGAAGCCCGCAGGCCCCTGGGTGGGGGCCGACATCGGGAGCTCCGGCAGCGGCAGCGTCTTCGCCCGTCCCCGGATCGCGGGGCTTGGGTCGGCCCGCCGCGGACCTTCCACCGTTCGGCGCGGCCTGGAACGTGGCAACTACAACAGCCTGACCGCGGGAGAAGACGGCAGGGGACGAGAAATGACATTCTGGCCTTCCATCACAGTGAGGAGGTGACTGGAGGAGACTCACTGTGATGGATGTTTCTTTTTGTTGTTTTGTGTTGGTTTGTGATTGTGTGTGTTATTGCTTATTTTTATTGCTCTTATTGCTGGACTGTGGGTAACGAAATCTCGTCCAAAAGACGTGTTTTTTGGATGACGATAAAGGCTATTCTGATATTCTGATGAAGGAACCTGTGCAGCACAAAGTCTTTTAGTTGAGTAATGTAGTGAAGGTCATGAGAATGTAACTTGAACCATCTGCTCATGTTACCATTAATGTACTCTTACTAATTAGGTACAATAAAAATGGTGCAGGATTAGGTTTGGGTTTATTATTGTCACATGTACCAAGAAGGTACAATGTAAAGCTTTGTTTTGCATGCTGTCCAAATAGATCGGATAATACCATACATAGGTGCAATCAGTTCAAACTCAAGTACAATAAATGGCAGCAGAACAAAGTTCAATGATCATGGTAACATAAAATAGTGTAAAAACTGTCAGAGGCAATAACCCAGAGTAAAATTAAAAGGCACTGGAAATAAAAATGGGTTAATAAATAGAATAGACTGGGTGAATCATGATTTACTAACTCAGCGAGACAGGCAGCTTCTCTGGAGAGAAGGTATTGGTGATGTTTCAGGTTGAGACCCCTCTTCAGAATGCTATGTTTAGTTTAGTTCAGATATACAGCATGGAAACAAGTCCTTTGGCCCACGGAACCTACGCAGAGCATCGATCTTAAATGAACACTAAAATAACAACGGTTAATGAGGTTAAGACCAAATGAGTTTAAATGGGAGATCAAAGGGACAGAGGGTGTAAAACTGACAAATGAAGAGAAAACTTGTCGAAGGGACAAGTCTGAAGAAGGGTCTCGACCCGAAACGTCACCCATTCCTTCTCTCCTGAGATGCTGCCTGACCTGCTGAGTTACTCCAGCATTTTGTGAATAAATACCTTCGACTTGTCAGAGGGATGTTTGCAAACTGGAAGGAAGTGTACAATATTGTTCCTTGGTGGTTTATATTGGTACCAGCACATTCTTGTATATATATATATATATATATTTTGTTAAAAAAATAAATTAAAAAAAAAATATATATATATATATAAGATGGGAATGATCACTTTGATGGCATTTGTACCAGCATCTGCAGTTATTTTCTTATACTACTTTGATGGCATTGTACTGTACTGCCAACTTTACTGTTGTTTTTAGTCAGACGGTGGTGAATCTGTGGAATTCGTTGCCACAGACGGCTGTGGAGGCCAAGTCAATGGGTATTTTTAAGGCAGAGATTGACAGATTCTTGATTAGTACCACCCATGGTCAGCCATGACCGAGGGGGCCAAAGAAGATCAGTACGGGTGTCAGGGGTGATGGGGAGAAGACAGGAGAATGGGGTTGGGAGGGGGAGATAGATCAGTCACGATTGAATGGCGGAGTAGACATGATGGGCCGAATGGCCTAATTCTGCTCCTATCACTTATGAGGACCCCCAATAGACAGCAGGGATTAGACGAAATATTTAGATAGATCTCAGAATAATAGGGTTATAATAGCGAAGGGTTTTAACTTTCAGTATGTCATCTCAGATTTCAGTATGTCACCGTGGCGCAGCGGTAGAGTTGCTGCCTTACAGCGAACGCAGCGCCGGAGACTCAGGTTCGATCCCGACTACGGGCACTGTCTGTATGGAGTTTGTGCGTTCTCCCGTGACCTGCGTGGGTTTTCTCCGAGATCTTCGGTTTCCTCCCACACTCCAAAGACGTACAGGTATGTAGGTTAATTGGCTGGGCAAATGTAAAAATTGTCCCTGGTGTGTGTAGGATAGTGTTAGTGTGCGGGGATCGCTGGGCGGCGCGGACCCGGTGGGCCGAAGGGCCTGTTTCTGCGCTGTATCTCTAAATCTAAATCTAAAAATCTAAATTAATGCTAAAGGCTTGGATGGGGTGGAAATTGTTAAAGTATTCAGAATTTTAAAATGTATTTTTGTGATCGACTTAAGAAAACATAGACAAATTGCTCAGACCATAATGTCAATGAAGCTTTGAAACAGGTGTCTGAAGGTTGATCACTTCTGGAGAGTTGAATAGAAAACAAGAGTTACAGTAAATTTACATGAATGATTGGTTCGAACAGATTTAGTTTAGTTTAGAGATACAGCGCGGAAACAGGCCCTTCAGCCCATTGAATTTGCACCAATCAGCGACCCCCACACACTAACACTATCCTACACACACTCTGGACAATTTACCATTTTACAGAAGCCAATTAGCCTACAAACCTGCACGTCTTTGGAGCGTGGGAGGAAACCGGAGCACCCGGGAAAACCCACGCGGTCATGGGGAGAACGTACAACCCTAGCCAGGATCGAACCCGGGTCTCCGGCGTTGTAAGGCAGCAACTCTACCGCTGCGCCACCGTGATTTGGAAAGTTGACCAAGCATGTGGTTTGTTTGAGGTGCATAAAATAAACATGTTTGTGGGGTAGCAGTGGAGGTGGGGTGCAGGGGCTTTGTAGCCAGTTCCACTGCAAGGCTCCTGAGGGAAGTTGGAGTCAGAGGGCAGGCCCAAAGGAGGGCAATCAAAGAACTTGCAAATGCCGCCGAACGGAGCAGTCACTGGCTGTGGCTGAAAAGAAGAGATACTGTCTGGGCTGCCATGTGACCATCTAGAGGCTAACCATAAGACACAAACCCAGGGCTGATCACCCTGTGGTGGGCCTGCTTCGACTGAGGGTGTCTTGTGATAAAAGGCCGAAACACCCAGTGACGTTGAGGTACACAACTGAAGATGTGTCTGAATGGTAGCAACATCACCTAGTGGTCACCCCCAAGAACAACACCAGTCAATTGTAGTGCAAACCTTAGGGATTGTAACATCTAGTCCTACTAATCAATCACAGGGCAAATGAGATGAATATACGATTGGAAGGAACTGCAGGTGCTGGTTCACACCGACAATGTCACAAAAAGCTAGAGTAGCTCAGCGGGTCAGGCAGCATCACTGGAGAAAAAGAATAGGTGATGTTTTGGGTTGAGACCAAAGATACTAGAGGAACAAGATAGACCACTCGACCCTAAAAACTGTAGTATATAATGACGCCATTTTAGTTGGCAGAAACATTTAAAAAGAAAAATAACAAAAATCTGTGAATTGATAGATGAGATATATTCTGCATTTTAATGGTATCATCACACATACTGTTCCCCCACAACACTGATTACACTGCGAGAGGCATAACGAACGGTGGGTTTTGCTTACTAAAATGGCTCCTTTGCGTACTACACTTCAGTATCGTCGATTTCAACGGAGTGGTCCATCTTGTTCCTCTAGTATCTTTGGTTGAGACTGCAAACTTGAAGATATTGTGGACATGTTTGGAACAGAAACACTGCGAAGCTGGCAGGCCAAAAGGCAGCTTCCTTTGCTCTGCAATATCTATTCCTATCTTAAACTACGAGCGGCCTTATTGAGTTTGCAGTAAATGCTGATCTGAGGCAGCCAACAGGCAGCTCATGGCCAGGATAGACACAAAATGCTGGAGTAACTAACTCAGCATCTCTGGTGAGAAGGAATGGGTGACGTTTCGGGTCGGGAACCATCTACAGACTCATGGCTAGGAGTTACTCCTTGCGATATCTCCTCATCAGCGAATGTCCAAGGTTTGGCGTTTTGGCCCGGAGAGGGACGTCAGATCACGGGGACTGCTCCTGGAGACCAAGCCCGCCAGCCGACCGGACTTTGGACTCGTGGAAATGGCGCCAAAAACATGGCGGCGCGCGGTGTAAATGTACGTTAAAATAATTTCACTGTGTAGTTGCAACACCCAAAGGCCATATCCTCAATCTCCCCACGATGAGAGACTAAACAAGCCCATTCTCTTTGCCTCATCCTATCATCATGTTTGTAAACCCCATCATTGCCACATGGATCACCTGGGTGAACTGAATTATGGACTTTAATAGGTCCCTTTACCTTTGTCCAATCACTTGTGTATTATTTTGATGTCTGAAATTGCATTCAGATAAGCTCTGGAAAGTGTTTTAATCGTCACTCCAAAGACGTACAGGTGTGTACGTTAATTGGCTGGGCAAATGTAAAAATTGTCCCTAGTGGGTGTAGGATAGTGTTAGTGTGTGGGGATCGCTGGGCGGCGCGGACCCGGTGGGCCGAAGAGCCTGTTTCTGCGCTGTATCTCTAAATCTAAAAAAATCTATCACTTTGTGCACTAATACTTTAAACAAAAAACAATGCAGCTTTTGTTTTTCCCATTTTTCTAATAGTTAACCCTCGTTATAACCGATCAAATTGATCAAAAGGGCGGCACAGCGGTAGAGTTGCCACCTCACAGCGCCGGAGACCCGGGTTCGATCCCGACTACGGGCGCCGTCTGTACGGAGTTTGTACGTTCTCCCCGTGACCTGCGTGGGTTTTCTCCGAGATCTTCGGTTTCCTCCCACACTCCAAAGACGTACAGTTTTGTAGGTTAATTGGCTTGTTATAAGTGTAAATTGTCCATAGTGTGTGTCGGGTCGTGTTAATGTGCGGGGATCGCTGGTCGGCGCGGACTCAATGGGCTGAAGGGCCTGTTTCTGCGCTGTGTCTCTAAACTAAACTAAACTAAAGCTAGCCCCGTTTGCCCATGTTTGGCCCATATCCCTCTCAACCTTTCCAATCCAACCTGTCCAAGTATAACACCATTTTAAGAACCTGCCTCGTGCTCCTCCTCTGGCAGCTTGTTCCATATCCCCACCAGCCTCTGAGTACATAAAATAACATCAGTCTGAAGAAGGGTCTCGACCCAAAACGCCACCCATTCCTTCTCCCCAGAGATGCTGCCTGTCCCACTGAATTACTCCAGCATTTTGTGTCTACCTTCTATTTAAACCAGCACCTGCGGTTCCTTCCTACAAATAAAATTGCCCCACAGGTTCCAATTATAAGTTGCGCGGCTCACCTTAAACCTTTGTCCTCTGGTTCTTGATTCCCCTACGCTGGGTAAAAACGTTGTTGCATTCAAACCATAAATTCCCCTCATGATTTTCTACACCTCCAAAGATCTTCCCTCTGTGCTCCAAGGAATAAAGTCCGAGCCTGCCCAATCTCTCCCGAAAACTCAGGCCAATCGGGTCCTGGCAACATCCTTGTAAATCTTCTCTGCACTCTTTCCAGCTTAATGGCATTAATTTTGGGGGAAAGCGTAGACACAAAACGCTGGAGTAACTCAGCGGGACAGGAGTCTGAAGAAGGGTCTCGACCCGAAACGTCACCCATTCCTTCTCTCCCGAGATGCTGCCTGTCCCACTGAGTTACTCCAATATTTTGTGTCTACCTTCGGTGTAAACCAGCACCTACACCTTAATATTGGGGGGAAAAATTGTTGATACAAATTGTGGTTAATTTTATATAGTATAAGAAAATAACTGCAGATGCTGGTACAAATCGAAGGTATTTATTTCACAAAATGCTGGAGTAACTCAGCAGGTCAGGCAGCATCTCGGGAGAGAAGGAATGGGTGACGTTTCGGGCCGAGACCCTTCTTCAGACTGATTGACTTTAGGTTTCTGAAGATTAGGAAAAATATGGTTGTGGAATTCTCTGGCACAGAGGGCAGTGGAGGCCAAATCACTGGATGGATTTAAGAGAGTGTTAGAGCTCTAGGGGCTTGCGGAATCAAGGGATATGGGGTGAAGGCAGGCACGGGTTACTGACAATAGACAATAGGTGCAGGAGTAGGCCATTCAGCCCTTCGAGCCAGCACCGCCATTCAATGCGATCATGGCTGATCATTCTCAATCAGTACCCCGTTCCTGCCTTTTCCCCATACCCCCTCACTCCGCTATCCTTAAGAGCTCTATCCAGCTCTCTCTTGAAAGCATCCAACGAACTGGCCTCCACTGCCTTCTGAGGCAGAGACTTCCACACCTTCACCACTCTCTGACTGAAAAAGTTCTTCCTCATCTCCGTTCTAAATGGCCTACCCCTTATTCTTAAACTGTGGCCCCTTGTTCTGGACTCCCCCAACATTGGGAACATGTTTCCTGCCTCTAATGTGTCCAATCCCCTAATTATCTTATATGTTTCAATAAGATCCCCCCTCATCCTTCTAAATTCCAGTGTATACAAGCCTAATTGCTCCAGCCTTTCAACATACGACAATCCCGCCACAGTACTCCAGGTGCGGTCTCACTAGGGCCCTGTACAACTGTAGAAGGACCTCTTTGCTCCTATACTCAACTCCTCTTGTTATGAAGGCCAACATTCCATTGGCTTTCTTCACTGCCTGCTGTACCTGCATGCTTCCTTTCAGTGACTGATGCACTAGGACACCCAGATCTCGTTGAACATCCCCTCTTCCTAACTTGACACCATTCAGATAATAATCTGCCTTTCTATTCTTACTTCCAAAGTGAATAACCTCACACTTATCTACATTAAACTGCATCTGCCATGTATCCGCCCACTCACACAACCTGTCCAAGTCACCCTGCAGCCTTATTGCATCTTCCTCACAATTCACACTACCCCCCAGCTTAGTATCATCTGCAAATTTGCTAATGACGGCGGTGCTTTCCTCGAGGGGCTGAATGGCCTCCTCCTGCACCTATTTTCTATGTTTCTATGTGCATGTATGTGTTTAATAATACTTAAGAACACACAAAGAACTGTGGATTAAATGATTTTAATTTATATTCAAATCCCAGCAATTGTAACACCAAGATAATTTTGCTTTTGCATTCAGGATTTAATGGTGAAGTTACCACTTTCTCCAGAGATGGCGTAGAATGCTCTCGGACTGTTACAATGGTTAAAACACTATCATGTTTCCTGAATGATAGACACAAATTGCTGGAGTAACTTAGGGTCAGGCAGCACCTTTGGAGAAAAGGAATAGGTGACATTTCGGGTTGAGACTGAAGAAGTTGCTGCTTTACATCGCCAGAGATAGACAATAGACAATAGGTGCAGGAGTAGGCCATTCGGCCCTTCATAGAAACAGAAAATAGGTGCAGGAGTAGGCCGTTCGGCCCTTCGAGCCTGCACCGCCATTCAATATGATCATGGCTGATCATCCAGCTCAGTAGCCTGTACCTGCCTTCTCTCCATACCCCCTGATCCCTTTAGCCATAAGGGCCACATCTAACTCCCTCTTAAATATAGCCAATGAACTGGCCTCAACTACCTTCTGTGGCAGAGAATTCCACAGATTCACCACTCTCTGTGTGAAGAAATGTTTTCTCATCTCGGTCCTAAAAGACTTCCCCCTTATCCTTAAGCTGTGACCCCTGGTTCTGGACTTCCCCAACATCGGGAACAATCTTCCCGCATCTAGCCTCTCCAACCCCTTAAGAATTTTATATGTTTCAATAAGATCCCCCCTCAGTCTTCTAAATTCCAGCAAGTATAAGGCCTAGTCTATCCAGTCTTTCTTCATATGAAAGTCCTGCCATCCCAGGGATCAATCTGGTGAACCTTCTCTGTACTCCCTCTAAGGCTAGATTGTCTTTCCTCAGATTAGGAGACCAAAACTGTACACAATACTCCAGGTGCAGTCTCACCAAGGCCCTGTACAACTGCAGCAGAACCTCCCTGCTACTATACTCAAATCCTCTTGCTATGAATGCTAACATACCATTTGCTTTCTTCACTGCCTGCTGCACCTGCACGCTTGCTTTCAATGACTGGTGCACCATGACACCCAGGTCACGTTGCATCTCCCTTTTTCCTAATCGGCCACCATTCAGGTAATACTCTGCTTTCCTGTTCTTGCCGCCAAAGTGGATAACCTCACATTGGGAACATGTTTCCTGCCTCTAACGTGTCCAACCCCTTAATAATCTTATATGTTTTGATAAGATCCCCTCTCATCCTTCTAAATTCCAGTGTATACAAGCCTAGTCGCTCCAGTCTTTCAACATATGACAGTCCCGCCATTCCGGGGATTAACCTAGTAAACCTTAGCTGCATGCCCTCAATAGCAAGAATGTCCTTACTCAAACTTGGAGATCAAAACTGCACACAGTACTCCAGGTGCAATTTCACAAGGGCCCTGTACAACTGCAGGACCACTTTGCTCCTATACTCAACTCCTCTTGTTATGAAGGCCAACATTCCATTGGCTTTCTTCACTGCCTGCTGTACCTGCACGCTTCCTTTCAGTGACTGATGCACTAGGACACCCAGATCTCGTTGTACGTCCCCTTTTCCTAACTTGACACCATTCAGATAATAATCTGCCTTCCTATTCTTACCACCAAAGTGGATAACCTCACACTTATCCACATTAAACTGCATCTGCCAATGCATCCGCCCACTCACACAACCTGTCCAAGTCACCCTGCAACCTCATAGCATCTTCCTCACAGTTCACACTACCACCCAGCTTTGTATCATCTGCAAATTTGGTAATGGTACTTTTAATCCCTTCATCCAAGTCATCCAAGATGGGCGGCTGAATCCTGACTATGGGTGCTGTCTGTACGGAGTTTGCATGTTCTCCCCCCCCCCCGACCTGCGTGGGTTTTCTCTGGGATCTCCTGATTCCTCCCACACTCCAAAGACATACAGGTTGTTGGCTAATTGGCTTGGTATAATTGTAGGTCAGTGCTAGTGTGCGGGGACCACTGGTCGGTGCGGACTCGGTGGGCCGAAGGGACTGTTTCCACGCTGTATCTCTAAACGGGTCTCGACCTGAAACTTCACCTGTTCCTTTTTCCCCAAGAGAGGCTGGTTAACCTGCTGAGTTACTTCAGCATAAACCAGCAGCTGCTGCTCCTTCCTACACTCACGTTCACTCAGGCTGCAGATCAGGTACTTGGTATTGTGCTCTCATTATAACAGATTGCCAGTGGCAATAATCTCTTCTCTCGTGGCAAGTTTCCAGTTCAATTCTTACCAGCAAGCTGCACCAGTTGTTGCCTCACAGCGCCAGAGACCCAGGTTGAGTTTTAGTATCAGCTACTCGTATGGTACAGAAATGAGGTTGCACAAGTGTCCATTTTGGTGTTGGCAGGGTTAGGGGGGAAGATTAAGGACCATGTCAAGTTACGGGCTCCCTTCCACCCCCTCCCCCTCGATTTGATGCATGCAAGGCTTCAACAAGAAAATCTATGGTGATCTTTTGGCGAACAATGTAGTGGCAGCAAGGCAGCACAACGCCAGAGTCCTGGGTTTGATCCTAACTACAGGTGCCGTCTGTACAGATTTTGTACGTTCTTCCTGTGACCACGTGGGTTTTCTCCAGGTGCTCCAGCTTCCTCCCACACTCCAAAGACATAGATTTGTAGGCTAATTGGCTTCGGTAAAAATTGTAAATAGTCCCTAGCCTGTCGGATGGTGTTAGCATACGGTGTGATCACTGGTCAGCGTAGACTCAGTGGGCTGAGGGGCTTCGTTCCATGTTCTATTTCTAAAGTTGATCAATTGAATGTGAATTGAGAAACAATACAAGTTAATTCACAATAACATTTTGACTCAGTGGGATGTACATTCAAGAGAGTTAGATTTAGCTCTTCAGGCTAAGGGAATCACGAGATATGGGGACAAAGCTGGAACGGGGTACTGATTGTGGATGATCAGCCATGATCATATTGAATGGCGGTACTGGCACAAAGGGCCGAATGGCCCACTCCTGCACCTATTTTTTTTAATGTTTCTATAATATTTGTTAGCTGTTATAAGTGAATGACATAACCAAAGACAGTGGCATGGATTGGTGAAATATACTAAATTATCTTTTAAGTTGCAGCAGAAAGGAAATTAAGTGGATATTTTTTAGAAGTAATTTGATAAATTATTAGGAATGTTCTTGGAAAAAAAGCACCAAAGGAAATTTAGCAAGAAAAAAAGATTGGTCAAGAGCACAAAAATGAATGCAAGTGCTCTCATTTGAACTTGATAGGTTGTGATTGGGGGAAGCAAGATATCAGGGCCTTGGAATATATTGGTTTTAAGGCCAATAATTTCTCCAACGCTCTTCTCCATCGCCCCAAACAAATACTGATCTCCTTGAACCCCATCGCTCCATTATTCTCTTGCATTTCTTCCAAGGCAGAACGAGAGTATTTGTTGATGTACTGTATTCTGGAATTTTATTCATAACCAGGGACACATTTTCCTGTTTTTTACTCAATGGGACCAACATTAGTGAATACATGCTCTCCTCTTCACAAAAACACCAGGCTGGGGGGGACTTAGTGGGTTAAAGCAGCATCTGTAGAGGGCATGGACAGGTGGCATCTCGTGTTGGGACCATCTTTCAGACTGAAGGTCCCGACCTGAAACGCCACATGCCCATCCCACCACCACTTACCAACCCCTGCACCTCAACATTCCTCACCTCTGGCTTCGACGCCCTACCCCCCATAAACAGTTGTACAGCATGGAAACAGGCCCTTCACCTCAACTTGTCCATGCTGACCAAGATGCCCCATCTACACTAGTCCCAAGTGCCTGTGTTTGGTCCATATCCCTCTAAACCTTTCATATCTATGCACCTGTCCAGATGTCTCTTAAATGTTTAGTACCTACCTCAACTGGCTTATTGCATTTAATAATAATAATAATAATAATTTTATTTGTCACATGTAGGTTGGCACAGGGTCAACAATACAATGAAATGTATTTGACAAGACAACGGGTCACCTCAGCAGTAATATTCCAAGGATAAATCAGATAAAAATGACATACATAAGGTAAAAAGGCAATATTAAAAATAATCAACATATATGATTTGAAATGTGTTTGAGTTCAGAAGCCCGATGGCCTGATGGTAGAAACTGTTAAGTCTGGTGGTACGTGCAGCCATACTCCTGTATCATCTGCCTGACTGTAACAAGGTGAACAGCCTGCATGCTGGGTGGCTGTGGTCCTTGATGATGCTGCGTGCCTTCCGTAGGCACCGCCGGTAGAGAATGTCCTGAATGGCCGGGAGACAGTTGCCAGTGATGTGCTGTGCCGTCTTCACCACTAACTCTCTGTAGTGGTTTGTGGCTGTGGGCAGAACAGTTCCCGTACCAGACTGTAATGCAGCCCGTCAGCAGGTTCTCGATGGTGCATCTGTAGAAGTTTGTGAGGATGCTGGCGTTCATGCCAAACCTCCTCAGTCTTCTCAGGAAAAAGAGGCGCTGGCGGGCTCTTCTTCGTTATTGTGTCCGTGTGCAGTGTGCAGGAAAGGTCCTCAGTGATGTGCACACCGAGGAACTTAAAGCTGCTGACCCTTTCAACCTTTCTTTACCCACCATCCTGTGTGACAAAGTTGACCCTCGGGTTCCTATTAAATCTTTCCTCTCTCACTTTAAACGTCTGTCCTCTGGTTCTTGATTTCCCCTTCCCTGGGTAGAAGACTCTGTGCATGAACCTTATCCATTCCACTCTTGATTTTACGCACCTCCATGAGACACTGTCATTCCGTACCTGAAGTGCAGAACTTCAACGTCCCACCCATGGATTTTGTGAACGAGGCGAGGAAACAATAGGTGCAGGGGGAGGCCATTCGGCCCTTCAAGCCAGCACCGCCATTCAATGTGATCATGGCTGATCATTCTCAATCAGTACCCCGTTCCTGCCTTCTCCCCATACCCCCTGACTCCGCTATCCTTAAGAGCTCTATCTAGCTCTCTCTTGAATGCATTCAGAGAATTGGCCTCCACTGGCTTCTGAGGCAGAGAATTCCACAGATTCACAACTCTCTGACTGAAAAAGTTTTCCTCATCTCAGTTCTAAATGGCCTACACCTTATTCTTAAACTGTGGCCCCTGGTTCTGGACTCCCCCAACATTGGGAACATGTTTCCTGCCTCTAACGTGTCCAACCCCTTAATAATCTTGCAATGGCATCAGTGTTTAATGGTTAAAAAGAGCCAAGTGCCCCGATTGCAAGAAGTCTTCGAACCTTATCAAAATAAAAGTCATAGTGGCTCTGACATGCATTTTATTCCAGAACTAAATAAAAGTAGATAGGTCAGAGTACATCTCTGAACCTACGTAAATCAGATGGGACTGGCAGTATTCATTCCAGATATGCTTGCAATCTTTTAGACACGTTAAAAAGTGGTGGTAGCAAGTCTATAATTCTAGAGACTCGTTTGGGGGGGGGGGGGGGGATTTTACATGCTGGTTTATAATACATAGAAAATAAGTGCAGGACGAGGCCATTCAGCCCTTCAAGCCAGCACTGCCATTCAATGTAATCATGGCTGATCAACCACACTCAGTACTCCATTCCTGCCTTCTCCCCATATCCCTCGATTCCGACTTGACTAGCCCTAAGAGCTCTAACTCTCTTTTGGGTGCATGCAGTGAATCAGCCTCCACTGCCTTGAGACAGAGAATTCCACAAATTCACAACTCTGTGGGAGATTTTTTTTCTCCTCATCTCAGTTCTAAATGGCCTGCCCCTTATTCTTAAACTGTGGGCTCATGTTCTGGACTCCCCCAACATCAGGAACATGTTTCCTGCATCTAGGTGTCCAATCCTTCAATAATTTTATATGTTTCCATATGATCCTCTCTCATCTTTCTAAATCCCAGTGAATACAAGCCCAGTTCTTTCGCCATATGACAGTCCCGCCATCCCGGGAATTATCCTTGTGAACCCACACTGCACTCCCTCAACGTACTTACAAAGGCAATATTTTAATAAAAGGTGACAGGTAACAAACATTCTGGAGTGCCAGAAGGTACAGTTTAAACCAAAACTATGGAATAACAAGATGTTTTAGTTTAGTTTAGAGATACAGCACAAAAACAGGCCACCCGGTCGACCAGCGATCCCCGCACATTAACACTATCCTACACACAGTAGGGACAATTATACATTTACACCATGTAAACTAACCTACAAACCTGTGCGTCTTTGGAGTGTGGGAGGAAGCCGAAGATCTCAGAAAACTCACGCAGGTCACAGGGAATAAGTACAAACTCCATAGAGACAAGCACCCCTAGTCAGGATCGAACCCGGGTCTCTAGCGCTCCAAGGCAGCAACTCTACCGCTGCGCCATCGTGCTGCCCTTAATTCTGAAACAATGGGATCTACATTCTGTAAACATGACCGTAGGAGGTTGGGCCGAAGCTCGACATCGTGATTAAACGGCAGAGTACAGCGATCCATTTAAACACCACTTCTGAGACTTCCCCTTAATTTACCAGAAACCCCATTTGACGGAACCATGCAAGTCCGGTGCCTCTGTTACAACAAACACACAAGCTGGTCAGCATTTGAAAAATTTATTAAAGAAAAATCTCACCGGAAATTCACTAAAGTTAACAATCTGCATTATACAAAGCAAATCTACTTTTCCTGACAGAATAATAAGAATCTGAGGTTTTCTTTATACACTGTAAATATGCGAATTCCATCTTACTTAAAAATATGCAACTTGTGACTAAAGTTGAAAAATACAGAGCTGTGCTGCAACAATCTAGATTTACTAAAAACCCTTTTCCATTATGATGGAAAATATATAATTTTTACAGAAGCCAAAAGTTCAGGTTATACAATGCATTTACTTGCCATAAACATTATCTTACAAATACTTCCCAAATGCCTCACCACGTTAGAGGCAATCTCTGCAGCACTTTCTAAAGGGACAAGGTACCGCATACTGCTAAAGATGGCACTATGTTAGAGAACATTGTCCGCAGCTACAAAAGAGCTTCCACTTACTGATTTAACTACCGTCTCCAACATTTTCAAGTGTTATAAATCATAAGTGAACACGGCAATTTGGAGCTTATTTAAAAAAGAACATTAGAATGAAAAATAGACCATTTCCCATTAATTCAAAGGCATGTTTTGCAAGTTTATATACCCTAAATTACACTACCTTTATTTCATAATACATTTATTTGATAGGATTAACACTCCATGATCGTGTATAATTCACATAAAGCAGGGCCTCAAAAACAATTCAATATGTTAGTAATCGTGTAACTACATTCCCCCCCCACGACTGACAAAAGCAACCTGTTCACGACAGACAAGTTCAATGAGGGTGGGGCTAACATGATGAGTGGAGGTAAGCTGGGGGCAGTGACTAACTACAAACATTAAAATAAAAAAAAAGATCAATTTAACTTAGTATGAAATGTTCACTTTCAGTGATCCTCCGAATTAAATGCAGAAAGCCCACAGGCAAATCGAGAACAATGATTTGGTGAGATTAAAAAACACTGATCAGGACTGATTTCAACAACGTTTTTACAGGAAGATACAAAAGCCAGGTGCATACTCGAATGGTCATAGTTATCATTTCCCTTTTTATTTACTGAAACTACTGCTTGCTATCACACTTTAAACCCAAATGCTCAACGTGTATTGTAACCATCAATTCATTTGTAGCTCAAGTCTGAAATTAAACCAAATCATGTAACGAATGAGCGATTGAAACTTGTTCATCCAAAAGAAAATCAGAACAAGTGACAGGGAAGCATTAAAATGGGAACGATGTGCTAAAAAGGTCGAGATAACCCGGATATCTACAGTAATAAATACTATAAAATATTATAAGGTCAGTTATTTCTATCAAATAAACATTTATAATTAGAAATACACATTACATTTAAAAACTTGATATTCCATGGCAGACATCATAACAGACACAAATCTATTACACACCTTCAGTATTTAACATCAAATACGCAGTTCGAGACAACGGTTAAAGGTCGAAACCATTTTGGAATTTGGCTGAGTGTGTGCATGATCTCTCCACATACTACTGTACAGGAAGACGCTGCTCGTCACCAGTTTAAAGGGTGTTTCGCACTGTGGGGCAATATATTAGCGTTTTCCACAGAACGCACAAAAGGAGAATACATTACAAAAAACAGATTCACTTTGCAAGTATTAGGCTATAACAAGTGGCACTCATTTTTTTTTGTTAAATACACAAAATATTATTTGTTTGACTTCTCCAATGTGAGCCATAAACACAAAGGCATTTCGGCAGTGACAGACGTGAGGAAAAGCAGATTGCTGAGCCTTTCCTTGTGGCTCCATTTTATTGGAACCTCTACGAATCTTAAAGTTGCCATTTCTTTGAAAAAATATACTTCTGACAAGCCCTATATGCAAGATTAACTCAATAGTGTTGCAAGAGATACTGTTAATCAGGCATGACTTCTCACAATCAAGCCCACCTTTCCACGGAGATGGAGGTATTACAGAAGAATTAAAATCTTCCTGGGAGAAGGAAAAAAACCTAAAGCCCTTGTTCATGCTGTCCCCCCCTCCCCCCACACTCTGTCACACCCATGCGCTCTCAATACTGATGCCACTTCTCACTTCAAGCACGCCATATGGATTTGCAGCAGGGAACCCATTACAGAACATTACAAAGCAGCAGACAGAACACACTTACAGAACGTGTCCTCAAAATAAAATAAATACATAAATAAAATGGCCCAATTTAGCAAAAAACAAATATCCCCAAAATAATCCCCATCCCAAATAAATTTATTTTTGCCTGTTAAAGTTACTTATACATTTACTGACTAATCTAGCCAACATGATGCTAGATTACGGCAAGGGTGAGATGTCGTCTTTTTAAAATTTGCAGGATAGGCGTAGTTTTTTGAAAAAAACTTGCAGGCCGACATTGGATTTTAAATAATTACATTAAAATAGATTCTCTATTTAGGACAAAGAAATATAGGACACTATATTTCCTTAGCTCACCGGGTAGTACCTTAAGTTTATTTTAAAATGCTTGCACCTGTTCCCAAATGTTTGTTTTTTTTGTTTACTCTCACAGAATGAGATCCCATCACTGGCTCACAAACTAGTGTAGTCATTTTGAAAGATCGAAGAGGCATGGATTCTGGGGCAGATGTGGTCACTAATTGTAGCAACATTGAACAACACAGCATGACCCAAGCTGGAAAACAACACAACTCACAGATTTCCTCAAATTACATCATTTACACGGATTTAGTGTTTGATGCAGCACCTTGTAAAATCTACTGAAAATGTACGATTAAAATAAGGAGGAAAATACAAGAAATGTATAAGGCACACTCAGTGTGTTTGAAGTGGCAGATTCAAAACCCCCCAAAAAAGATCAGGACAAAAACATACAGAAAATGGAAATTGCTATATAGTTTCAGTTTCAAAGAAATGCAATGTTAATCAATTTGATTTAAACAGAAATCGTGCAACTCTGAAAGATATTCGTTGTATTGGTAGCTCGCAGTTTCCATCTCTTAAACCTAATACATAGGAATTCAATCACATTTTTTAAAAGTAGTTTTCTATACCGTGGCACATCCAGAAACAAATCCAGTTAAATGCAAAGCAAATACAAATCTCTCTGTGAAAAGGTGTCAATTCATTTTTTTTGGGGACAACGCACATTTTTAGTGCACTCTTGTCTATGTACATAAGGTGGAATCAGATGCCTTCCCAGTGAGGGCGATGTGCAGAAGTTATGTTGGTGAGGCAAGGAGCTGCTATTCATTTGGCAGACTGGTTACTATAAACCTTGCGAACAAACGCTGTACAACCTCTGTACACGACTGCATGCCTTCTATACAAATGTTACACTAGATCATTTTGGACAATCCAGTCACCAACACTCAACATTCAAAAATGAATGCAGTAAAAAAAAAATTTTTTAAATCCCACCCAATATCTTATAATGTTCGTCTGACAAAAGATCCATTCATCATTACGCTATATTAACTGTGCTGGAAAATTGATGCTGTTCATAGAACTGTGTACCATCGATACAGCAGCATGATTCTCCTCTTCAATGAAAGTAGTACATTTCCCAATAAGGTCATACTATTTGATCCAGAAACAAGATCTGGCTTTAAACATGCAAACAGTCTCACAATTAATATTTCTTTAATATACCCTGTGATAATTCCTGATTCAGCCAAGGAACTGAACAGTTTTTTAAAAAGGTCGGTGAAACTCCTTAGAATAGCTATGAACTTATTTGGTAACATCAAACAGATATAAAATATAATGCACTCATTGTAGATTCCATGCAAGTTAACCCGGGTTTTTGTTTCAAAGCAGTGATTCCTTGATTAGTGTAATGTAAAAGAGACAAATCACGGTATGCATGATTACGAGACTGACGCTGACAAAAAATGAAATGATCCTGCATAATAGGAACAAAATTCCCAAAGTTCTAAGATATCTGTGAGGAAATGTAACAGAAATGTTAAAAATTGCTATTTGCTTTTTTTTTTAATCAGAAAGTTATGTTACTAGGTTCAAAAATAGTTTCATTGGTAATATATCATAATTTTTTTTTTTTGTTCTGTAAAAGGTCAGGAGCCTATTTACAATTAGAAAAAACGTGGAAAGGGTGACATGACGTAATTTGCGTGACAGTAAGAAAAAGGCAGATTTTCCAGGTGTCCTGTCCAACTTTTCCCGAGCTCACGGTAACAGATTAGCATCCAAGCGGAGCCAGTGTAGTCCCTGGCGGCTGTAACGTACGAGGTCAGTCATACTGCTGCTGTTGAACACCAGGGGGTGCATTGCCTTGTCCAGCTCCACAAAAAAGTCTGGGGATAAAACAAAAAACCTTTTCACTGACTTCATTAAACAAATTTGTATTTAGTATATTCACAGCGTAAGTACAGACGGAGCGTAGAACAGAACAGTGCAGCACAGTAACAAGCCCTTTGGCCCAAACGTCTGTGCCGAACGTGACAAGTTTTAAGATACAGGAACAGAATTAGGCCACTCGGCCCGTTGAATTATAACAAAGTAGGTTTAATTCAGAACTAAAGAATCAAACCTTTTCAGTCTGCATAAATTTGACCTGAAAACAACAGGATAATATTTCATTGGTTCTAGGACCAGAATTAGGCCATTCGGCCCATCAGGTCTACTCTACAATTCAATCAAGGCTGACCACCCTCTGACAAAAGAAATTCCTTCTCATCTCCTTTCTAAAAGTACGTCCTTTTATTCTGAGGCTATGGCCTTTGGTCCTAGACTCTCCCACTGGTGGAAACATCGTCTCCACAACCACTCCATCCAGGTCTATTTCAGGATAGTTCATGGAGAACGCAAGGGTAACAGTGATCGAACGCAATGTAAACGTGCTAGAAACGCACGGTCTTTGACCCTACCTTTGTTCTCTTTACCCAGCTGGTCAGCTTGATCCCACACTTCGGTGGCAAAGAGGAAATTGGACGTGACTTGAACGTAACTGGCTGCCATCTGGTGGATTCTCTGCGGAATTGTGACTGAGGCAGAGGAGCTGCTGGAAGAAGTGCTACTTCCGGAGGAATAGGTCCCAGTATTCCCCGGAGAAAGCTTGGGAGACACTGGGGATGGAGTGCCAGCAGCTTTGCTACGGAATGACCATGAGAGAAAAAGTAATAATTAAAAAGGAGTCATATACCACCATCAAATACAACATACTTTCATGTTCACATGCTTTAAGACTTTTTTTTAAAATACACTAGTTTTGTTTTCCTCTACTTCATTTCACTTTCCTGATCCTGTTGACTACGCAGGTTTTATTTTGAATTTAATGTTAAAAATACTAATTGCTCTCATTTGTGGCCATGAAGGATAGAAATTATCAGCAGCTCACGACAAGGCAACAACTTCTCAGCAACTCACAAAAGGACGCGTAGTGCTGGAGTAACTCAGCGGGTCAGGCAGCATCTCTGGAGGACATGGATAGATGACGTTGGATAGGTGACATTTCGTGTGAACTCTTCTTCAAGATGGAGTCAGTCAGAACCCTGGAAGTTCTGTGTTTTTTTTTTAAAACCTACTCTCCGACTCCCTAAATTCCCTTTGTGGGACCTCAACACCCTACCACTGTCATTGGTACCAATATGGACTACGATTCATGGCTGCTCACCCTCCCCCTTTCAGAATGTCCTGTATCAGTTTAGAGACAGCCTTGACACTAGCTCCATTCTCGTCTCGCTTATTGCTACAGAAACGTTGAAGGTAGACACAAAATGCTGGAGTAACTCAGAGGGTCAGGCAGCATCTCAGGAGAGAAGGAATGGGTGACGTTTCGGGTCGAGACCCATCAGCAGACTGATGTCAGGGGAGGGGGCAGTACAAAGATAGGAAGTAGTAGGAGACAGGAAGACAGTGGGAGAACTGGGAAGGGGGAGGGGGAAGAGGGGGACAGAGGAACTATCTGAAGTTGGAGGTCAATGTTCATACCGCTGGGGTTTAAACTGCCCAAGCAAAATATGAGATGCTGTTCCTCCAATTTTCGCTGAGCCTCACTATGACAATGGAGGCCCATGGCAGAAAGGTCAGACTGGGAGTGAGAGGGGTTTTGCTACAGAAACATTTCTCTGTACCCCTGACTATCGAGTCCCCTCTCACTATTGCTGGTATGGACATAGCCCCATCCTGCTGTTCAACAGAGCCGGACAAAGTCCCATAGCCTTTCCCCCGTAACCCTTGCGACTTTAGGGATACAGCGCAGAAAAAGGCCCTTGGGCCTACCAGCGATAACTCCATGCACTAGCACTATCCTCCACACTGGGGACAATTTAAAATGTCACCAAAGCCAATTAACCTACAAGCTTGTATGTCTTTGGAATGTGGGAAAGAAACACAGATAGTGGGGAAATCCCACACGGTCACAGGGAGAACGTACAAACTCCGTACAGACATCACTTGTAGTCAAGATTGAACCCGGATCTCTGGCGATGCAAGGCAGCAACTCTACCGTTGCGCCACTGTTCTGCACTTTATTACTCTTACATGTAATTAATCAAACTGGCTGTAGACTGGCTTCTGCGATGGCAGGGACCTCGAGAGGAAGCCAAGGTGGATGATCCACTGGCAGGTGGGTGAACATGGTTTCCAATGCTTGAGCCTTGCCTTTGGCATTTGTATGCCGAGTCCTGTTGTTGAGGATGTGCATGTTTGTTGAGCTTTCCTCTCAGTAAAGCCAAGTTTTAATATAGATCAACTCGGGAACTCTGAGAAGTGTTGTTGAAATAGAAGCTTTCCGTTTGGAGAATATGTTTAAAATGCATTACATTTTCATCACAACAGCCAATATCTTTTTGCATCACCGTTGTCTTTGGAAAACTATCATTGAAATATTTTAAATGACCCCAAGACAGAGTATGAAGTGAACTCCAGGTTAAACAGCAAAACACATTGACAATCGAAAGGCAAGTAGTAAATTACCTCCCAACACCAGGTGATTGAGCTTGAGCGCTGTTGTACGAATTCTGGAAAATAAAATAATTTATCACATGGAAATGTCGAAAATAAAAATAATTTAAATTTTTTTAAAAAAGGCAGCATTGCGACTTACCTTAAGGTGTTCAGTCAAAGTTTTGGAATATTTTAGTGCACTGTCTTTCTTTAATTTGAACAACCTCATGCACAAAAGCGACTGGCATCTGAGACTGGAAAACAACGATATTGATTTTAATTTCATTAATAGGAGAATATACTTTTGTAAACAATGGTTACAGTTTGATCAGTCAAAACTGGAGTGAATGTTCTAGGATTGCATCAATCATCTAAAATTTTCTTTTATAAAGTATTCTTTAATAAATAAGTATTCTCATCTCTTCAAATGTATCCATGTTATTCACTTCAACTTGTGCATGACAGTGTGTTCCACCTTCTATCTGCTTCTTGGGTACACACATTTTCCTATTAGATTAATTGATGATAATCATATTGTGGCCTCCAACTTAGGCTTATCAGGTCATCGCCTCTCTCCTCCCTCACATAGTTTGGCCTTTCCGAATAAGTGTATGATCTCAGTATAGATATTATCCTTGTGGTTTTTTTTCAATCAAAAATAGCTTCTCCCCTCTGTTGTCAGATTTCTGAACAGTCATTCCATGAGTTAGGGTGCAGCCCTGATATTCCAACCGAACTCATTCTGGACTTTAGATCTTTTCTCTAAAACTGTTACTCAGCAATCCTGGAAAACTACATGAAGGAATGGGTGACATTTCAGGTCGAGACCCTTCTTCAAAGGAAGAAGGGACTCGACCCGAAACGTCACCCATTCCTTCTCTCCAGACATGCTGCCCGTCCTGAAGGTTACTCCAGCCTATCTTCGATTTAAACCAGCATCTGCAGTTCTTTCCGACACTGAAAAACTATATTTTGCACTCTGGTACTTCTCTCATTTCTCTGCCTGGTGTTGCTGGGAGTGGCTTGATTGTATTAATGCATATTATTATCGGACTTGACTGGGTAGCACAAACATTTTTCACTGCATCTCGGTACATGTGACAATAATAGTCTAATATCAATTGTAAATATGAACACCGTTTCCTATTCTGCAATTTATGTACGCTGGGTACCAGCACAATCTCCTGGCTTGTGACCAGAATGCGTTGGCATTATCTTATTTCTGCATGTGGAGGAGATAGCATTAAATGGAGAATTTCCATTTAATTTCGTAAAGTGGAAATTTTAGTGTAAATTTCCCCAGTGTGGGACGAATAAAGGAATATATTATTAAAGACCAAATTAGTCAAGGCATTAATTTTGCATGGGAAAGTTACCAAAGATGAAATTGGCGAGGTAGAGGTTTTAGAAATAAGCTTAGTTATTTCAAACTGCATCTTTTTTTGTGGCCGATTGCTGATTGTGACAGGACAAAAAAATGCCTGACAGCAATAATGATGATTCTGCGAGATTACACCTACCACAAAACAGCTAGCTTCTTGTCTGCTGCTGTTGCATCAGGTGCTATATGGTTCTTCAACTTCATAGTGTATCTGAAAGATTAAAAAAACGTGGTGAAATAATACATTTCATTGAAGGCGCCCTCAAGATGTTACTTGGTTTTGCACCGCCGTGCGTGTCACTCTGTTGTTGAGGATTTACTCACTTGATAAGTTCTACAGTCTCAGCATACATTGGGAAAGGAGATTTGGCTTTCTGAGAATTGCGCTCCAAAGCATTGCCACACTCAATGAAAGATACAACTGCATCAAGATAATACACTGCTTTTTCAAACCTGTCAGACTGCAAAACAGAGAGGAGTCAATAAACAGATCAAAGAAATAAACCATTAAAAAAAAGTCATGATGCGGGGAGGTGTAAATGTTTATTTCGTACTACACTAAAACAGAGAATGCAACACCTACATAAAAAGTGCACCTCACTTTATGAAGGAAAGCAGTCACGAAAAAGAACGAACACTAAGCTACATTATGGATTGAGGGCGTAATTGAAAATACAAGGCATATGGACAGAAACGGGTTAGCTGGCTGTCAGCCAAATTCAGAGTTTTGTTAAAACTGGTGGGCAGGGAGGGCAAGGCAATAAATAGAACAAATATATTTTAGATGAAGTTTTATTTAAAACTCATTGTGCAGTACTCACCAGTGCATCTGCATTGTGCTTAAGTTTCTTTGCTTCCTGAAGGTAATGATCTGCTGAATGTAACCTAAAAACATTGAAGACAAGTAATTTTTTTGATATTCAGTTATTTGTACAAGATGGCACCACTTTGGAGCTTGATGAACAAGATTCACAAAAAAATAGGTGCAGGAGGAGGCCATTCGGCCCAGCACCGCCATTCAATGTGATCATGGCTGATCATCCACAATCAGTACCCCGTTCCTGCTTTCTCCCCATATCCCTTGATTCCCTTAGCCCCAAGAGCTATATCCAATTCTCTCTTGAAAACATCCAGTGAATTGGCCTCCACTACCTTCTGTGGCAGAGAATCCCACAGATTCACAACTCTCTGGATGATTTTTTTTTTCTCATCTCGGTCCTAAATGACCTACCCCTTATTCTTAAAGTAATCCCTGGTTCTGGACTCCCCCAACATGGGGAACATTTTTCCTGCATTTTGCCTGCCCAATGCCATAATAATTTTATATGTTTCTATAAGATCCCCTCTCATTCTTCTGAATTCCAGTGAATACAAGATCAGTCGATCCATTCTTTCATCAAATGTCAGTCCCGCCATCCCAGGAATTAACCTGGTGAACCTACGTTCCACTCCCTCAATGGCAAGAATGTCCTTCCTGAAACTAGGAGACTAAATCTGCACACAATACTCCAGGTGTGGTCTCACCAGGATCGTGCACAACTGCAGTAGGACCACCTTGCTCCTACACTCAAATCCTTTTGCTATGGACATGGCTGATCATCTAGAATCATTCAAATCTTACAAATTTCATTGAACATATTTATTGTTGTTGGTTAAAGCGAACAGTAAAAGCTGATTTAGAAATGATACATTTACAGTCACCATAACAAACCATGAATAGCATGGTTACCAACTCGATATATTTAGTGAATAAAATAAAATTGAATAAAGTAATTGTAGTTTTGAATGATATATGTAAAAACAAATACAATTAAGCAAGCTATTTTTGAAGGAGTACATATCCTATCCATTATCTTTCCAGGACTTCACTATTCATGGGTGGAACTGCAAGTTAGAGTTCTGTTCTACATTAAGATGGTTACCAGACAGCTGCCTGAGAGCATTTCACCATTAACACTTTTTACAGCCCGACACTATTGTTAATCATTCAACAAAAACACTCATCTTGCTGCTCTTATTGCCAATCTAAAAAGGAAAAAAAAAGTGCAGATCAGGCCAAATGCTTAAGTTTTTCCCCCCATCCAAGCAATAGTAATTCCCATGATGCCACCCATGGCCGGGGAAGGCGAGAGCAGAGCTGCAGCAAGTAGATTAGATGCGGCCAAAAGATCTGACCACTATAGACAAGGGAAGCCATGGTTCAGGAAAGGCGACATTTCAAGAGGTACAAGTGTGGAAAGTCTCATTGTAGGAGCCATTTTGCATTTATGAGTTATTTTTACTTATTATTATTATTACCTTGTATCCTGCTGTAGTTTGGACACTATAGAGTTAATGCAATGCTTACGTAGGGGCCGGGCGGAGCTAGAGTACAGGCAGTTGGGTATGTGCTGGCAGAGAGTGGGTGTGAGCCAAGGAGGTGCTGACAGAGGGTCAGCCAGAGGCTCCGCCAAAAGATTTATTAGCCAAGATTAATACAAACCACAAAGTTATATCTGGCAATTCGTATCGATCGCATAGACTGTGGTAAGATGTGGAATTTTACCTAGCAAATTAATAACCAGTCGATGACATGAGATATGCCAATATGTTAATTGCACCTTCAAATAAAGACTAACTATCAAATGTCGAGGAGGATCTCTTATTATTTGTTCGAGTCATTACGCTTATCGCTCACCCGGTCTATGCAAGTGGTAGCTTGGGAGCTAATTGATAGACGACAAGCTGGCCGCTACACTCATCATTGGAGCAATTATGTCGGAGATGGATGACTTGGGAGAATGGAATGAAGTCCTTGTGGGAGGCAGGGTAGGAAGTATAGCCAAGATAACGGTGGTAATCTTGGGCTGGTAATGTAGGTTTATGGCTAGCCTATCGCGAGATAGCAATGGAGAAATCCCAAGAAAGGGAAGAATCAGAAGAAGGTTCCCGACCCGAAATGTCACCCATTCTTTTTCTCCAGAGATGCTGCTAGACCCACTGAATTACTCCAGCACTTTGTGTCTACCTTCAGAGAAGAGTCAGAGATGGATCACGTGATGGCGAGAGCAGGGTGAACATTGGTAGAAGTAGTAAAGACCATGGGGTTTTTGTCTGTTCCAGAGGAAAAGTCATAGTTGAGGTCTGAGCAGGAAATGAACGATGAAAGGGCCCAAGTTGGCGATGTTGCAGACCTGGTTTAAAGCTCACCACTATTTTGTGTTGACATGCAAACCCAAAAACAAATCTGACTCAGGCAGGGTCAGATAGATGAGAGGAAGAGGCACCAAACAGCTGGCCAAAAAAGCATTTTTTGACAAGACAATATTGTAATTTTACCATCATTCAGAAGCATAACATTTCTGACTGTCTGGTACTGAATGTCAGACAAATAGTTTAAACAACTGACAGACGGTGGACAGTAGAAGAGTCAATGGTAATATTGAAGAGGTAGTGCTTTGGAATTGGCAGGGAATATGGAGAAACTAAAACAGTTTACAAATGCCGTTTTACGCAGAGAGTTGTGAATCATCCAGAGAGTTGTGAATCTGTTAGAATTCTCTGCCACAGAAGGTAGTGGAGGCCAATTCATTGGATGTTTTCAAGAGAGTTAGATTTAGCTCTTAGGGCTAACGGAATCAAGGGATATGGGGAGAAAGCAGGAACGGGGTACTGATTTTGGATGATCAGCCATGATCATATTGAATGGCGGTGCTGGCCTGAAGGGCTGAATCCTGCACCTATTTTCTATGTCTAATGGAGCAACTTGTGAGTGAGGAATAGAGCACCAAGGCTTGATGGACTGGGGAAAGTGGAGGCAACTGGTACAGGAGAGGGGGCAACTGCTGCTGGGCCATTCTATCATTATGACTGGATAGATACGTGCAATCAAGCTCCGCGGAGCCGGAAGAGACTATGGTGTGGTCAGCAAAATTGGGGTTACAGGTAAACCCACAAGGGTTTTGCCATAAATCAGAAAGGACCTTGTGGGCCACTACATATATTTCAATACTCTGGGAAAGCCAGGATTCTGATCAGAGGGATGCAAACAAGGAAGAGCAGAACAAATTTGAAATTTGCTTAATATTTGCTCACAAGCAACCGTGAAAAAAGTAACCGCGGATGGAAACAGAGTGGTTATTAGCGGTGCGGTGCTTCGAACACAGTTACTGTACCAAACATAAACTGAATGGATTAAGTTTGTACTTTCATCTTAAGTATAGCCAATCTGTTTTCATTTTTATGGAACTGCCCTTTTGCAAGTGTTTTACAATATTTCAATTTAAATCTGTAGATTATCAGGGGAGGTGACCAGTGTACTTACCGATCATCAAAGCTGAGCTTGGGCCGCCTTGACTTTAAACCATCTCCTGATGGTGCAGATGACTGCAAAGCACTCGAGGAGCTCACTTGAATTTTTTCCTGTGACTGGATAAAAGACGACCAATTAATCTATGAATCTCAATAATACCACTACTACTACGAGATGTTTGGAAATCTGTTTAAAAGATGAAGTTCTATTCAAGAACAGGTTTGTTGAACAGGTGGACCTCAAGAATTTTAGCATCAATTAATCTTTTCACAACATATGCATGGGACTAGCTGCCGGAGGAGGTCGTTGAGGCAGGTACTATCACAACTTTTAAGAACCATTTAGACAGGTACATGGACAGGAAAGGTTTAGAGGGATATGGGCCAAATGCAGGCAGGTGGGACTGGTGTAGATGGGGCATGTTGGTTGGCATGGGCAAGTTGGGCCGAAGGGCCCGTTTCCATGTTGTATGACCCAATGACTCTAACATTAGCAGGTTAGGCAGAAAACTATATTTCTACACCTGTTAATGTGTCCAAGTTTAATTTATTATCACTCCTGATGGTGATTTCACACAAGTTATTTGGCAGCCATTCATTACCAGTATCAAGATAATCTAGATTTTGCATTTACCAAATCTCTCTCTCAAAGGATTTACATGAACGTTTCCCATGAAAATAACTACCCCGATAGCTGTTGAGTGGCAGAACAGGACCTCAGCCTTGTTCCCTTCATTAGAAATCTAAATAAAAGGATGCAAAATACCCAGTAACACTTGCTCTTTCAGTTCACATCATTCCCATGCCAGAGGTAACCAAAATTCCCAGAACAGCTACAAAATTTGGTCTGATATATTCTTCGATATTTCCAAAGTAAGATGCTCCGATGCTTTAAGAGAAACATTTGGCTTATTGCCACGGACATTGAGAAACGTACGGATTGAGTTCCTGTAACGCAAATGCTCTTGCAGTTATTTGTTGGAGAGAACTGTTGAAATAATTTTTATCTGTTGCAGTGCACTCTGCAGCTATATTTTACCAATGGAATTCAACAAAGAACAATGGCAGGGACAAGTTTTGCAATAAGACGTAGGAGCAGAATTAGGCCGTTTGGTGCATCGAGTCCACTCTGCCATTCGATCATGGCTGATCTATTTTACCCTCTCAACCCCATTCTCCTGCCATCTCCCCAGAACCTTTGATGTCGTTACCAGTCTGGAACCCATCATTCTCCACTTTAAAAATTTGGCTTCCACAGCCGTCTGTGGCAATGAATTCCACACATTCACCACCCTATTGACCAAGGAAACCCTTCCGCATCTATTTTCTAAGATTAAAGATCCAAGTTTTGCTTTCCTATACTCGAGTACGCAATCTCATTAGTTGTAAGGAAATGAGGGTTAATATAAGATAAAGACAATTATTTCCATCACTCGGGTTGAATGGTGGCATGGAGTTATTGTGAATGCAGAACACTGGATAGGCTGAAAACACCTCAATCACTGAGTGAAAAGGAGCTCCAGAGCACCGATGAAACATAGATGAAACACAGCATCTTCCCCACCACCGATGTCAGGCTAACTGATCTATAATCACCCGTTTTCTCTCTCGCTCCTTTCTTGAAAAGTGGGATATTAGCTACCCTCCAATCCACAAGAACTGATCCTGAATCTATTGAATATTGGAAAATGATCACCAATGCGTCCACGATTTCTTGAGCCACCTCCTTGAGTACCCTGGGATGCAGACCATCTGGCCCTGGGGATTTATCATCCTTCAGTCCCATCAGTCTACCCAATACTATTTCTCGCCTAATGCAAATTTCTTTCAGTTCCTCCATCTCCCTTGATCCTCTGTCCACTAGCACATCTGGGAGATTGTTTGTGTCTTCCTTAGTGAAGACAGATCCGAAGTAGCTGTTCAACTCTTCTGCCATTTCCTTGTTACCCATAAAAATTTCACCCGTTTCTGCCTTCAAGGGACCCATATTTGTCTTTACTAATCTTTTTCTCTTAACTTACTTAAAGGATTTTACTGTCCTTCTTTATATTCTTGGCCAGCTTTGCTTCATACCTCATCTTTTCAGCCCGAATTGCCCTTTTTGCTATCTCTGCCCACCTGCCTGTCCTTTCTATAAAACGTATAACCCTGAATATTCAGTTCCCAGTCCTGATCCTTCTGCAGCCACGTCTCTGTAATCCCCACAATGTCATACCTACCAATCTCTAACTGAGCCTCAAGCTCATCCACTTTACTTATACTTTGCGCATTCATATATAGTACTTTTAATCCTTTGCTCATCTCAGCTTCCACATCTATTCCTATTACACTTGGCCATTTCTCTCCTATTGCTTCATGAGCTTTGTCCCGTTAATTCTGGGGTGTTTCTCAATTATTCCTATACTCTCTTTCCCTTTAATTCCATCCTTGTCTATCCCATTGAAACACCCCCCCCCCCCCCCACTATTTAGTTTAAAACCACCGGTGTAGCAGTGGCAAAACATGGAAAATGGAGTGGAAAATGAAGAGACTTTTGGGAATAGCACCATCATCATAATGTATAACCTTGGGGCAGTGACACGTACATAAATTCTGAAGCTCAAAATACAATGACTCACTCGGTTTTCCTTTGGATGCGAGAATGTTTTGTCATCTGTTTTTTTATGCTTGGAAGATGAAGAGTTACTTTTGCTGCTGTTACTGCTGCTACTAGTCTGCTTTGGGTTACCATTCTTGCTCTTTGAGGTGGAGGTTGGATTGGCAGTTCTTCGGCGACTTGGGTGTTTATGCTCGGTTTTGGGTGTTTTTTGTCCAACGCTTGCAGATGGAGATGACGGAGGCAGCTTTTCTCTTTCGCCAACTGGTTTTGAAGAACCCCTTTAAAACAAAGTGTTAAGATGTTAAATTCCAGGGTACCATTTTACCTGTGGGTAATAAAACTTCTGAAATGAAATCACCAATAGTCAAATCTAAGCCTGTACATTAGTGTTCCAAGAGCTTTCCTGAGTAATTTCATAGAAACGTAGAAAATAGGCGCAGGAGTGGGCCATTCGGCCCTTACCGCCATTCAAAATGATCATGGCTGATCATCCAGAATCAGTACCCCGTTCCTGCTTTCTCCCCATATCCCTTGATTCCGTAAGCCCCAAGTTAAATCTAACTCTCTCTTGAAAACACCCAGTGAATTGGCCTCCACTGCCAATCTTATATTTTTCTTTATTCAGCAGTGCTGGGATTGATTTCCTCAGATCAAATAACTAAAAGATTTGATAGAAATTGACAGATTGTTAATGGGTATGATGGGGCAAATGGAGAGGAAAAAAATCCCACTGACATGTGGCTCAATAATCATGATGGTTGGAGACCCAAGACAAAATGCTAGGGGCTGCCAGTAGTGGTGGTGGAGTTTGAGCCTTAGAGATAGCCACAAGGGTATGCAAGAGAGGGATTCGGTTCACAGGCAGAAAGAGATTAGTTTAACTTGGCATTATGTTCAGCATGGTCAATGTGGGCTGAATGGCTTGTCCCTGTGCTGTACTGTTCAGTGTTCTCCATCATTTTCTGTCGTGTAGTCATGGAGTAAAAAGCATGTTCTATTCTGTCAATCTGCTTGAAAACATTCAGGAAACAGATTCAATTTTACAGTAAACACTATTGTGATTTAGTTTTTTTAGTTTTAGAGATACAGCGTGGAAACAGGCTCTTCGGTCCACGCCGACCCATGCTATCCAACACACACTAGAGACAATTTAGCATTTTTACCAAAGCCAATTAACCTATAAACCTGGACGTCGTTGGAGCGTGGGAGGAAACCGGAGCACCCGGAGAAAACGTGCGCGGTTACGGGGAGAATGTACTCCGTACAGGCAGCACCCGTAGTCAGGATTGAACCCGGGTGTCTGGCGCTGCAAGGAGGCAACTCTACCGCTGCACCACCTCATTAGTTCCAACCTACACATTAGGGACAATTTGCAGAAGCTAAATAACCCAGAAACCTGCAAGTTTTTACCTTGCGATTGTTGGGAAGGGTGAGAGCAGAACCAAATCTGGTGCTAAACATGGCGCCAAGATAAACGAATGACCTCTGCCTGCACTTGCCCATATCCCTCCGTTCCCTGCATATACCTTAATATCGCTGATTACCTCATACAAAGGACCCGTCTACAACATTGCAGAATCCCAACAGGAGCCTGATGTACCATGAATCTGGGAAAAACCTAGGATCGGTGTGCGTCATATACATTAATGGCGGATGAAGGGATTAAAAGCACCATTAGCAAATTTGCAGATGATACAAAGCTAGATGGTAGTGTGAACTGTGAGGAAGATGCTATGAGGTTGCAGGGTGACTTGGACAGGTTGTGTGAGTGGGCGGATGCTTGACAGATGCAGTTTAATGTGGATAGACAGCACCTGGAGTACTGTGTGCAGTTTTGATCTCCAAATTTCAGGAAGGATATTCTTGCTATTGAGGGCGTGTAGCGTAAGTTTACTAGGTTAATTCCCGGAATGGCGGGACTGTCATATGTTGAAAGACTGGAGCGACTAGGCTTGAATACACTGGAATTTAGAAGCATGAGAGGGAATCTTATCGAAACATAAGATTATTAAGGGGTTGGACACGTTAGAGGCAGGAAACATGTTCCCAATGTTGGGGGAGTCCAGAACCAGGGTCCACAGTTTAAGAATAAGGGGTCGGCCATTTAGAACGGAGATGAGGAAAAACGTTTTCAGTCAGAGTTGTAAATCTGTGGAATTCTCTGCCTCAGAAGGCAGTGGAGGCCAATTCTCTGAATGCATTCCAGAGAGCTAGATAGAGCTCTTAAGGATAGCGGAGTCAGGGGGTATGGGGAGAAGGCAGGAATGGGGTACTGATTGAGAATGATCAGCCATGATCACATTGAATGGTGGTGCTGGCTCGAAGGGCCGAATGGCCTCCTCCTGCACCTAGTGTCTATTGTCAGCACAGAAGATGGGAGAAAAAGACAACCATCCACCAGGTGGAGTGGGAGAAGGTTAACAATCTTGTGTAGTGGTGAAGCACAAAGCGTGGACTCTCAAGCAGAGTTGGAAGGGACATCAGAGGAGTAATACTACCTGCAGGATGGTGCCACATCATTGCATGCTGTGCTCAGATGAGGACAAATGCAAATTAAATTTAAAAAAAGTGTTTTATAAAACACCCGAAAAGATGAATTAAAAAAATGTAAATTCAACACAAAATTCATCTGCATACGCAGATGATTTAAATGTCACCTGTTAAATCATTTTGATTGCTTCATGGCAGAAATATACTCACTCTTTGCTAATGGATGGTTTGTGGTTAGAATTCGTCCTTTCTTCCATCTTAGACTTCTTGCTATCACTGTTCTCATTTTCCGCATCGTTCTGAACAAAGATTCAAAACTGTTGTCAAAATCTCAACCTTTCACAAATGGCATATTTTCACGGATTACATTTAAATTCCAATAATAATATCATTCCAAATTTGGAGATCATTTGGTGCATTTCACTTCTATTTCAGTAACACGATCAGGTCTGTGAAATACGTAAAATAAGTCAAGGCAGTGGTTGTAACTTTATACATTCTGAAATTCAAAATATCACCATTTCAAAACAAACTATGTATCTGGTAATTTAGTTTTAGTTTAGAAATGCAGCATGGAAACGGGCCCTTCGGCCCATCGAGTCTACAACGACTATCGACCACCCATTCATACTAGTTCCATGTTATCCCACTTTGTCATGCACTCCTCTCGGGGCAATTATAGAGGCCAAATAACCTACAAAATTTGTTATGGCAAGTTGCCATACCCATTCAAAGGTGCCAATGAAACTGCGGAAATAGCACTGGACTGCAACTCTGACTTCAAGCTAGAGAAATGGCTGAGAGAAAGTTATGCAAGACAATGCATATTGGGGCAGCACGATAGAGTTGCAGCCTTACAGTGCCAGAGACCCGGGTTTGATCCTGACCACAGGTGTTTGTCGGTACGTAGTTTGCACATTCTCCCCGTGACCGTGTGGGTTTTCTCCCGTTTCCTTTCACACTCCAAAGATGTGCAGGTTTGTAGGTTTAATTGGCTTTGGTATAGATTGTAAATGATCCCTGGTGTGAAGGACAGTGCTAGTGTACGGGAATGTGTCTCTAAGCTGATCACAAATTCCACTGTTCAGTCAAATCGCTTCATGTTTAAAAGCCATTTCAAAAGAATTGGTGATTCCAATTTCAACACATTTCCAGTGGAAGAATGGGTTTAACGTAATAATAAATCAGAGAAACATGCAGCTTATAAGGGCAGTAATGAAGCCGTAACATTCACGCTGGCTAATGAGGTTTGAAAGCAGCCTCACTTTCCAGCTCAAAATCTTTAGTCACCAGGTTAAGACACATCCATTGTTCATTTAGGTACCATGTGAACATAATTAGTTCACCCCTGAGGGCACAAGCAATCCCATCTGAGGCAGGGTCACTGATCTGTGGTGTATGGTACACCTCAGCTGCCACCAGGATGTGTACATAGCCTATGACGTGTCCAAGAATAATGATGCCACGGGGGAATGAAAGCACCCAGCCGGTAAGATTTCCGAGCAACTTCAGGGCAACCCACATGGGAAAACCACTATAGTTGCTTTACTGGCATTATAATGGCTGCCATTTGTAGCAATGTTATGGGGTAGGTCAATGGGTGAACAGCGTCCTAAAATAAAATGGATTTTGAGGGAAGGAAAAGAAATGAGCACAAAAGAAAATGGAAAGACTAGAACGGAAAACACCAAGGCCCCAAATCAGTAGACTTCAGGCAACTATGGGTTGTCAACACAGAGCCTCCAAATGGTCCAGGTCCACCACCAATTATCCAGTACCCTTGGATCCAGAGCCTTTCTGGATTATCCATTTTGCCAGACCAATCTCCGAGGAGTCCAACGGTACTGGAACAGTCCGCCTAGGCCACCAGGGGGCTGAGATACTGGCCCATAGAGACGGCTGCAGAAGTTGGCCATGGGAACGGATCTGCCAGTCCCGGCCACAGCCGGCAAATTCGACCCGTTGATCGGCACAAAAGTCCGATGAGGTTGAGATCAGCTGCCTCACCCGGCCTAAGCGTGACATTTAAAAGAGGACTTCCGGGGGTGGGGAGGAAGGATATTAAAGATGGAGGGGGAAAGGTATTTTACACAGGTTACACCAGTTGCTGGGAAATCAATGGTGGACCTGTACTAAAATTGAAGGTCAGAAATGTTACAAAATGCTCTTCAGCTAAAATGCTCTTCACCGTAATCAAGATTTACTTCGGCTTTAACTACTTGTCACTATAAACATATATTTAAAAAATACCTAGTTTATTTTATCGAATGCAAGATTATCAATTTTAATTAGGAAGAACATTGAGAGCGAGAAGAACAACAAGAATGGATTAATCACAAGTTATGTGTAGGAACTGCAGATGCTGGTTTGAATCAAAGATAGACACAAAATGCTGGAGTAACTCAGTGGGACAGAAAGCATTTCTGGAGAGAAGGAATGGGTGACGTTTCAGGTAGAGACCATTCTTCAGAATGTCAGGGGAGAGGGAGATATATAGATAAGGAAGTGTAAGGTGTGAAAACGGGACAAAGTGAATGAAGTCAAGGAAAATGTAGAATAGATCAATTAGCTAGAAGGTAACAACAAAGCAAACAGAGGTAAAATGTAGTCAGAGACAGTAAGACTGATTGGAGAACTGGGAAGGGGGCCGGGACTGGAGAGAGAGAGGGAAAGCAAGGGTTACTTGAAGTTAGAAGTCAATGTTCAAACCGCTAGGGTGTGAGCTGCCCAAGCGATATATTAGGTGCTGTTCCTCCAATTTGCGCTGGGCCTCACTCTGACAATGGAGGCAGCCCAGGACAGAAAGGTCAGTGTGGTAATGGGAGGGGGAGGTAAAATGTTTAGCAACCAGGAGATCAGGTGGACTGAGCGGAGGTGTTCAGCAAAACGATCGCCGAGCCTGCGCTTGGTCTCGCCGATATATTCGAGTCCACACCTGGAACAGCAGATACAGTAGATGAGGTTAATCACAAGTTATATGGGAGAGGATATAAATCATATGGAAGTAAATTCTACAGTTGCAAATAAAATCCTGCATGAAAAGCAGAAAAAGTTGAAATTTCGCAACAGATTCTCTGGTCACTGTGGAGGGGGAAGTACAGTTTACATTCAGATTGATGATCTTTTGATAGAAGCTAGAAATGAAAAAAAACATTACAAAATAATATAATGAGGACTGGAGAGAAAAAGAGGGAAGGTCTACGATAGGGTTAACACAAGCAATTGAATGACACAATGCGATGGGAAAATATGGCGGAAGTGCCATTGAAAGGGGAGATTTCTTTGGCGAGTTGTTTTGATATTGTTGAATTAAACGTTAAGCCCTTCATTTTGAAGGTTGTAAAATGGGGGCGTTGTTTCACGGGAATACATTGCACTTCGTAGGAACAAGGCAGGAGGCTAAAAATAGAGTTCAGGGCAGGAGCCGAATGACTCAATTAAAGTGGCAGGCATCTGGAAGTTCAGGTGTGACTAGAACATTCAGTTAAGTGAAGCAGTAATTTGTTCATACTATTTCCAAAATACTGCATTTGTTTGTAACAATCCAGCCACCGATTCAATAACCAGATTCTGACAGAGAAAGCCCAACTTTCCAGCTGCCCGACACTTCAATTTTGCATCCCATTTCTAACTCTCCATCTCTGGCATCTTACAGCTTGGACTAAATACAATCTACTGAAGCAGCATCTTGGCACATTACAGCCCCAGGACACAATCAATTGAACAATTTCAGGTATTCAGCCAACCACTCCTGTACTCGTATCTCTTCGTCTGGCTTCACATTTTGCGCGTCTATCCTTATCAGTCTTTTATCTTCTTCCCATCCCTGGCTATTGATAGGCATCTCTGCCAATCACCCCCCCCCCCCACCTGTATCTACCAATCACTTGCCAGGCTTTGTCCTGCCTCCACTTCTCTACCAGCTTTCTCCCCCATAATACAGTCTGAAGGGTCCTGACCTGCAACGTCACCTATCCATGTTCCCTAGAGATGCTGCCTGACTTGCAGAGGTACTCCAGCACTCTGTGAAACGTCATCTATCCATGTTCCCTAGAGATGCTGCCTGACTTGCTGAGGTACTTACTCCAGCACTTTGCATCCAGATTTGTTTCTCATACTTCCAGCGTTAATCTTTCTCCTCAATGATTTTCAGATTTCATTCATCGCCTCCCATTCATACTCTTTTCCAGAGACACTTTCACCAACCTCTTTCAACCAGTTCTACCATTTACATCGTTCTGTTCTTCTCACCACAAAACTTCCCCCTTTCACCTATTTTGTTTCTCATTTTTTCGGGTTCTGATGAAAGACTATCAACGTGACATAATCACTGCGCCTTTCTCCACTGTTGCTGCCTGGCCTGCGGAATAGTGTCATCGGAAAAAAGGCAAAGTGCCGGAGTACCTCAGCCGGTCAGGCAGCATCTCTGGAGGAATTGGATAGGCGATGTTTCGGGTCAGGACCTTACTTCAGACTCAAATTTCAGCATTTTGGTTTTGAAAGAAACCTGATCGACTCTGGTCATTTGGTTCTCCACTCTTCCCTCTTTCACGTTGGAAAACAAAAATGTAACTTACTTTGTGTTTCCGTTTGCCTTTGTTGGACTTTTTCTCAGCGGATTGCTTTGGAGTGTCATGCATGCGTTTGTCTGAAGAGGTCTCCTTATCCATTTGGGGCTGTTTTGTCTCCTTGTGAGGCGATACCGGTTTCCTCGATAACAGACTTAAATCAATTCTGACAATGAGTGAAGTAATGTTGCGATACTTGTCGTCTACATCACTCAGTGGTGAAAGTAGTTCTTTCTCTTCCATAGGAGAGAAAAGCCTTTGTTGGAAAATGGTATCTTCCCCGTCAATGGAGGGTTTATGGACAGGAGTCCTGTTATTCTCAGAATACTTTGGAGTTTGGGAAGCAGGTGGAAGTGTTTCACTTTGCTCAGAGTCAGAAGACGACAAGTCAGTTTGAACATGCTCTTTTGATTTCTGGGGTGTTTTGGTGACAATCTTGTGTTTCCTTTCAGTCATGGCCCTTGCGGAAGACTTGGATTCCCGCTTTGTGCTGGGCTTTCGTGAACCTTTTGTGGCAGCTTTGTGATGGTTTGCAGGATTAAGGGTTGCCCGGTTAGAAGTCGGCTCACTTTCAACTTTCAGCCCGCCTCTTGGCTCCTCGGTCACAGTTGGTCTCTCTGCTTTCTTGGGCTGTTTTTTACCTACCGTCTTCCTCTGCGTGCTACCATCACTTTGAGCCGGTGACTTCTGGCGACCCCTGGTCTCTGACCCTTTCTGTGCATTCCTGGACTCTCGCCCGGGCGTGACTGCGGTTACTTCCTTGGATCCACCGGGATCCTCGTACGCCGCGCCCTGATCTCGACTCTCCTTCTTGTAACTGCGACCTTGTGATGATTGAATATGACTGTCCACAGACGAAGCTGGTGAAACTTTGTGCGAACTCACTTTGTTGAGCCAGTTGTCTAGCTGCCATTTACTTGAAGGTTGCGGTTCAGGCTGGAACAGAAAAAAATCTTTAAAAGCATTTGCAGGTTTTGCTTCACAAACATGTGAACACCTAAAGCACTCTTTTTGAACTCTGATACTATGATACCCTTTTGTCAAATACTCCCAACTATTTTTTTTCCTATCTAACAAGCCCACAAGGTATCGCTGTTACCTTTATAGATAGAAAATGGAATGAGAGCAATAAAGAGTGGAATAGATTATTTGGATGAGGGGATTGAAGGTTTTGTGGCAATGTTTGCAGATGATACGAAAATAGGTGGAGGGGTAGGTGGTGTAGAGAAAGCAGGGACTCTGCAGAAGGACTTGGAAAGGTTGGGAGAGTGGGCAGAGAAGTGGCAGATGGAACATAGTGTAGCAAAGTGTGGAGTCGTGTATTTTGGTAGTAGGAATAATGGCATGGACTATTTTCTAAATGGGCGACAATCCAGAAATCAGAGGTGCAAAGGGACTTGGGAGTTCTGGTGCAGGAGCCCCAAAAAGTAAATATGCAAGTTATCATATCATATCATATCATATCATATACATACAGCCGGAAACAGGTCTTTTCGGCCCTCCAAGTCCGTGCCGCCCAGTGATCCCCGTACATTAACACTATCCTACACCCACTAGGGACAATTTTTACATTTACCCAGCCAATTAACCTACAAACCTGTACGTCTTTGGAGTTGAATCGGTAGTAAAGAAAACAAACTCAATGCCAACATTTATTTCAAGAGGGCTTGTATACAAAAATAGGGATGTAATGTTTAGGCTCTATAGGCGCTGGTAAGGCCACATTTGGAATATTGTGAGCAATTTTGGGCACCGTATCTGAGGAAGGATGTGCTGGCTCTGGAGACGGCCCAGAGGAGATTTACACGAATGATCCCAGGAATGAACAGGTTAACCTATGATGAGCGTTTGTCGGAACTGTGCCTGTACCTGCTGGAGTTTAGAAGAATGAGGGGAGACCTCATTGAAACATACAAAATAGTGAAAGGTTTAGATAGAATGGATGTGGAGAGGATGTTTTCACTAGTGGGAGAGTCTAGGACCATAGGCTCAGAATTAAAGGATGTTCTTTTAGGAAGGAGATGAGGAGAAATTTCTTTTTGTCAGAGGGTGGCGAATCTGTGGAATTATTTGCCACAGAATGCTGCTGAGACCAAGTCAATGGATGTTTTGTTTAGGCAGAGATAGATAGATTCTTGATTAGTACAGGTGTCAGGGGTTATGGGGAGAAGGCAGGAGAATGGTTAGGAGGGAGAGATAGATCAGCCATGATTGAATCGCAGCGTAGACTAGATGGGCCGAATGGCCCAATTCTACTATTCCTTATATTTATAATGATCAGAGCTATAGAATCACACAGCAAGGAATGAGACCTTTCGGCCCAACTTGCCCATGCTGACCAAGAATCCCCATTTACACCAGTCCTGCCCGCCCAGCTTTTGCCCATGTTCCTTGAAACCTGCCCAAATATCTTTTAAACGTTGTTATGAGTAGCTGCCTCAAGTACCCCCCAATGGCAGCTGGCCCCATATACCCACTAACTTTGTACAATCCTTGTACAAAATGAGCTATTCTTTCCCCAACGAAAAAGATACAAAATGAACACAGACAGTGTTAGCCAACTGACTAGGACAATGCCAATTTAATCTAAAATGGAAATAGTTTAAAAAAAAGAGTTTATGTGGAAACCAAGACACTAGATATGAGCTAGATACAACAAATGTTGGAAATACTCAGGTCAGTCAGCAGCAGTGGAAAAATTTGCAACATTTTACAATTCAGAACAATGAAATTGCAAAAGGATTGCCTACACATGCAAGTCTTCGGTTCGACAGACTGCATATCTGACCGCAAACTACCGTGTTCGTGTTACAATCTCACAAGTTGGACTTGAAGCTGCAATCCCTAACGTGAAGGCTACAATGGTTCCAAATGAGCCACTGCTAGCTTATAGTTGGAAATAACAACACTGCCCAGGCTGTGGAAAGTATGTGGCTGCAACGCACCAGATTGAAGGAAAGGTAAAACATGACCGTGCCACTGGATGGTTATATTCCACGCTGGCACAGTGTCGTAAGCTGCTGCCTCACAGCACCAGAGACCCGGGTTCGATCCTGACCTCGGGTGCTGTGTCTGTGTGGAGTTTGCATATTCTTCCGGTTTCCATGATTATTATTCATTGATACAATAGACAATAGGTGCAGAAGTAGGCCATGATGATCATTCTCAATCAGTACCCCGTTCCTGCCTTCTCCCCATACCCCCTGACTCCACTATCATTAAGAGCTCCATCTAGCTCTCTCATGAATGCATTCAGAGAATTGGCCTCCACTGCCTTCTGAGGCAGAGATTTCCACAGATTCACAACTCTGACTGAAAAAGTTTTTCCTCATCTCCGTTCTAAATGGCCTACTCGTTATTCTTAAACTGTGGCCCGTGGTTCTGGACTCCCCCAACATTGAGAACATGTTTCCTGCCTCTAACGTGTCCAACCCCTTAATAATCTTATATGTTTCAATAAAATCCCCTCTCATCCTTCTAAATTCCAGTGTATACAAGCATAGTCGCCGATACGGATTCACTGCATCCATAACAGTGAAATGCAATGTTACAGGCAGTGTGACACAGCAAACCATTTTAGATTCTTAAGAAAACGTGTCAGGAAGCGTCTTTGGAAACAGACTCATTTTTTTCAGGTCAATAACATTTCATCCTTTAGGGGAGACCTGACATCAAGGACCTTTCTACCCCCTTTATTTAGAATGTAGACCATTCTGTTAAAAGCTGTTTGAAACATTAAATTAGTGTCTCCATCCACAAGTGCTACCTGACCCACTAAATGTTGAGCAATTTTCTGTTTTAAGTGAAGTAATGTTGATGGAAAGCCATTGAATATCTTTGCAAAGAACATGGAAAAAAACCCCCCCAGTATTTTTCATTATACAAACAGGGTTCTTTATGTGTTTAAAAGATCGGTGAAAATCAGTCACGACTTACGTCTGGAGAAACACATGCTGGTTCATTAGCTTCACTGTCACTCGAGCTGCTCTCACTTTCTGAATCAGATCCAGAACTACTCTCAGACCCACTGTGGCTGCTCGAGTCAGCCCTTGGAGGCTCCAAACACTCATTGTTTTGCTGGGCAGGTTCAGAACTACTGGAAAAACAAAAAAGAAAATCATTCAGGAAAGCAGTTAAAACTTTGTTCAGAAACTGTACAAAGTCTCCTCTGCATAAAAGACCACCTACTACAAAAAATTAAGAGAATGAATTGCAAATATGCCATGCATGATTGAACATATTTCACAAAATTATCATTTAGGAAAGCAAACTTCAAAGGGGCCGTGTTTATATATCTGAATTTCTTTGCTAATGCTCACACTTCTTTATCTTATGCTTCTGATATTATCATCGTTTCATTAAATCTATTAGCAGATGGCTTAATCACACGTTGTAAAGTGGCATGGATTAAATTAATACAAAGCTCGTGATGATTTACATTAACACAGACAAGCACTACATACCCTTCTGGAGTAACCTTTGCAGGTTGTTTCCCCAAGTCCTAAAAATAAAGTACAAAGATACTCATAAAATTAAGATAGATCCATACTATAACTTCTTTTAACACATTCCCAAACTCTTTTGCAAAAGAGGAAGCCAATTTTGTTGAGGCATCGTTAAATTCAGTCAGAAGATTTGTGCACTTGCAACGTAGATTCAATTGGCTTGGATTACTCCCAGCTCAAACAAATAGCTTGCAAACATAGCATCGTTATAGTTTGACAATCTGCAAGGTTGGACCTAACAACTTATAAATCGCATAATATTGGCACACATTTTCCATTTCTTGTCGTTTGTTCCTCCTTTCTTTGCTGTCTGCTGCATGTGATCCTTTACACATTGTTGCCCTTGCTTCCATTAACTCTTGTCTTTACATCTTTTATTAACAATGACACCATTTTCACCCGTTAACTCTATCAAGCTTTTGGTGAGTGAAAAGACCATTCAGGGAAATTTAACGGAAAAACAAAACGTGCTCCAGGAGTCAGTCACAAGTTATTTATATTTTTCTGGCAAGTTCACCCATAAATGTGATGTTATATCAATTCCAGTTCTCACACACAAAACAAATGCTGGAGTGAAGGCAAACCTGATCAGCATCGCTGTCTTCACTGCTGCTAAGCTTGAGGTCCTCTTCCAACACTCTACACAAAATGAAAACAGAATTTCCATCAACACCAGAGAAGATAGTAAGTCGTGTCGAATTTTTAGATTTAGAGATACAGCGCAGAAACAGGCCCTTCGACCCACCGGGTCCGCGCCGCCCAGCGATCCCCACACATTAACACTATCCTACACCCACTAGGGACAATTTTTTTTAACATTTGCCCAGCCAATTAACCTACAAACCTGTACGTCTTTGGAGTGTGGGAGGAAACCGAAGATCTTGGAGAAAACCCAGGCAGGTCACGGGGAGAACGTACAAACTCCGTACAGACGGCGCCCGTAGTCAGGATCGAACCCGAGTCTCCGGCGCTGCATTCGCTGTAAGGCAGCAACTCTACCGCTGCGCCACCGTGTAGACTGAAACTGATCTATATGCACAATGTTCCAGATTCACTTTACTTCCAAACTCAGGAGAGCAAGTCGGGTCGGCGGTGGGTGCCGGAGGTCGGACACGTCGCCGAGAACAAAGGGAGGCCCGACGTAGGGGAACCGCCGTGAGGAAGAACAAAGGAGGACCACAACTGGCGTGAAGAGGCCGCCTTGAGGGAGAAGAAAGGAGGACCCAGCATGGGGGACCACTGAGAACTAAGGGGGACTACAAATGGAGGGAGTTCAAAATGGAATATGTTGTAACAATGTTGGCACCCTTTACGTGGCAACTCTCTGCATACCTTGGGTGGGCTAAACAAAGAACCTCACTGTGACTTGTCACGCGCAACAATAAAGTAGCAATCATTCAGGTTTGATTTCAGAACAAACCCCCTGAACAATCTACTACAGTAGAATACAAGAAAATACTAAAATATATTTGTTGATAATTTGACCAAATTTTGACATTTTGTCCGGCTTCAAAAAAAATCAGAAACTAATTAAACATCCATTCAAAGAGGATAAGTCACAATCCATGAAATACCCAAGGCTGCTTTTCATTCTAAAAGATAAAGCAGCAGTGCGCTCGACTGAGTAAACAGGATTATTTTAACTATGCTTGTACTGCTGATATCACAAATTTAATACAGCAAAAAAAAACAATAGTACTGAATACTAAACCATTAATTAAATTAAACTGGTCAGTTGAATTAATCAGATTCTATTTAGAAATCTGATTTTTTCCTCTTAACCATCATCAATTAATACCAAAGTTAACAGATTTAAAATTCACATTACGAAGAAAAATGAGAAAATCTGGTAATATTTATTAAAATACACCATGCCTTTGCTTGCATTCTACGATAGTCGATGTCAGGAGGCGGTTCTAGTGTAACTAGGTGATCCCCTGCAGATTTGTAAATTTTGTTCTAAAACTTAAGTACCAGGTGGAATAAGCTAAATAACATCCTATGGAACAAGATAAGCTTCATGGTTTCCAAGTTCTAAAACTTGCGCAAATAGAATATAGACTATTCTATCAAAGGAGATGAGAAAATCTGAACAGGAGTTGTCTGACTTGCATAATCCGATCTCAGTATATTGTGTCTCCATCATTTCCAGGTCTGATTTGAATGAGCATAATTTGGGTGGCCTTTTATCTTGAATGGAAGATACGGATACTATTGTATTCCTGTGTGGTCTTGTGGCATCTAGAAGAGGTAGGAGAATGGGTGACAGGACAGGAACACTCTCCACATGTCTGGATAGATGCTACTACAGTAAAACTCAACAAGCACCATCCAGTTGAAGACAAACCTGTCTATTCAATTGACATTGCACCAACTTTATCTACCACTGGCAAATGTGCCCAATATGTACACATCCGCAAATCAGGCTGTAGTTACTCACTTTCAGTACACTTTCCTAAATCAAGAACTCTACTGTCGAGGACAAGGCCATAGACAGACCACCTGCAGATTCCCCTCCAATTTCACAAAACATTTCAATGTACTTTCATCGAAGGTATTTATTCACAAAATGCTGGAGTAACTCAGCAGGTCAGGCAGCATCTCGGGAGAGAAGGAATGGGTGACGTTTTGGGTCGAGACCCTTCTTCAGACCTATATCCTTCCTTTGTCCCGCCCCCTGACATCAGTCTGAAGAAGAGTCTCGACCCGAAACGTCACCCATTCCTTCTCTCCCGAGATGCTGCCTGACCTGCTGAGTTACTCCAGCATTTTGTGAATAAATACCTTCGATTTGTACCAGCATCTGCAGTTATCTTCTTATACTCAATGTACTTTCATATTCATTGATTCACAATCAGGGCATGTTGGAAAGACCCAAGGCTTTCCACCATCTTCAAGGGCAATTAAAGATGAGCTTTGCCAGTAATACCAACCTATGTCATCGACAGAGGTGTTGACATTTTTAGTATTTCGTTGGGTATAAATGTGCTTTGCAACGTGCTGCAGGTGTGAAAGTCCACGCAAGTTCATATTTCTGATACATTTTTTTGTCATCGACTTTAGTTTCACAGAACAAGGGAAGAACACCACTGGTGTTTTGTATGCTGGGACAGACAAGTAGCAGGCAATTGATTTCCTCAGGTTTAGGCCTTCCAAGTATTTTGGAATTCCACTGTCTCGCAACAGATTACATGTGAAGTGTTACCAATGAAAAAGTTTATTCCAAAATGAAACAGATCTGCATTATGACCACTACCCCGGTCCACATTACCTATGTATCCTACCAGCATTTGCTCTAGACAGCATTTGAAAACTCACACACCAAGTTGGAAAAGTCACAGCTCAATAGGGAAATGTGAAAAGAATGGTGTGCGGGATTGGCCAGGCTATTTGATGCTGTCCCTCTTAATACCCCAACACATGTATAAAATCATGGAGGAATAGATTGGGTAGATGTACAAAGTCTCTTGCCCAGAGTGGGGGAATCGAGGACCAGAGGACATAGGTTTAAGGTGAAGGGGAAAAGATTTTAAGATCTGAGTGGTAACTTTTTCCACACAAAGGGTGGTGGGTGTATGGAACAAGGTGCCAGAGGAGGCAGTTGAGGCTGGGACTATCCCAACATTTAAGAAACAGTTAGACAGGTACATGGATAAGACAAGTTTGGAGGGATATGGACCAAGCGCAGGCAGGTGGGACTAGTGTAGCTGGGACATGTTGGCCGGTGTGGGCAAGTTGGGCCAAAGGGCCTATTTCCACACTGTATCACTATGATTCTGTGTTGCATTTTAAAATGTTATAGTATTATTATAAATTCTCCAGTGAACTTAGCTGTGCAGGTACAAGGTGCATGATGAGCAACATCACCCTATGAGTCAGATGCTGAACTAATGGAATTTTCTCAATTGAGTAGTGGATTATCAAGAGTCACATGGTGTGGGACTGCCCCATTACATTACAGTGGAAGTATGGTTACCCTACGCGTCGCTCATTTCCCAGTAACCAGCTGCTCAGAGCAGGCATCAAGGCAGCATTGCAGGAACTCCCACACCAACAATGGGTCAACTGCATAACTGAATAGCGAAGACATCAAGTCGGTCCAAGCCACATAACAATTTGCAACGAAAACACAAGGATCAAGGCATACAAAGCCCTTTTCCTGTTATAATTCCATTTGTAGTAAACTTACCCTGAAGGTGTCTGGTCACTTTCTGGGCTATTTTAAAAAAAGAAAGAAGGCACTAAGTTATGCAACTTAGAAATCACATTACAAGATATAGTTTTAAAACTTACAGTATTTAAAATCCAGAGTAGAAACAAATGAATAAACTGCAAAGGATTTTTGGCCTCGTAAATTTTAAAAGCGATCTTTCCCAGCAACAACAATGACATTATACACATCGACACACCTAGACTGGTGAGCAACATGTATGTGAATTAAAACCAAAGCTTAATGATATCAAAATTAAGGCTCAATGATGACAAATCTTATGTTCATAATTCATAGGAGCAGAATTCGGCCATTCGAGTCTACATTGCCATTCAATCATGGCTGGTCCATCTTTCCCTCTCAAGCCCATTCTCCTGCCTTCTCCCCATAACCTTTCACACCCTTATTTATCAAGAACCTATTAATCTCTGCTTTAAAATACTCAATGACTTGGCCTCCACAGTCGTCTATGGCAGTTAATTCCACAGATTCACCACCCTCTGACTAAAGAAATTCCTCCTCATCTCCTTTGTTGAGGAATGTCCGTTTACACTGAAGCTGTGCCATCTGGTTCTAGACTCTTCCACCAGTGGAGACATCCGCTCCACATCCACTCTATCCTGGTCTTTCACTATTCGATGGGTTTGAATATAACAGTATAACAGAGCTTTATTTGTCATTCGGCACCAAGGCACCGAACGAAACCACATAGCAGTCACACAAAAAAGAACACAAGACACATAACCCCAACACAAACGTCCATCACAGTGACTCCAAACACCCCCTCACTGTGATGGAGGCAACAAAACTTCCACTCTCCTCCCCACGCCCACGGACAGATAGCTCGTCCCCGACCGACCCGCACAGTCCCCGCAAGGGGATGGAAGTCCCCGCGGCCGAGTCGCACCGGGCGCTGAAACGTCCCGCGGCCGAATCGGGCGACGGAAAGCCCCGCGATTCCCCCCGTCAAATGCTCGCCATATGTTAACCCAAACATTCCCGGGATTATTCTCGTAAACCCTCTCCAATGCCAGCACATTCCTCCTCAGATATGGGGCCCAAAATGGCTCACAATACTCTAAATGCGGTCAGACCAGTGCTTGTCTTTATATTCTAGTCCTCTCGAAATAAAGCTAACATTGCATTTGCCTTCTTTGCTATCGATTCAACTTGCAAATTGATCTCTTGGGAATCCTGCACCAAAGTTCTTTGGCCTGTGGATACTTACCGTAGAAGTGGTCACCAGGGACCTCGATGGCTTCCATCAGCTTACACTGACTACAGCTGCAAAATATTTACCATCTGTCTTGTCTGTCTAAAGGAATTAAACTATAATCATTACGTATAAAACTAGACTATTGCCCTTAACTAACCCAAGTACACACTCCCCAGACACTGCATTGGATATTTGAGTTGTATACAATTCCCATCTTTAACTCAGTTGAGTAATCTCTCCCCAATACATTATCAGTATCATCTGCTCTGGGGAAAGATTGGGGTGGGAAATCACCACTGACTCAAAACATAAAAGACCAGCCATGAGACCATGGCTACAAAAGGTTAAAGTCTGAATCGTCTGCCATGAATGACTCATCTCATGACCCCTCATACCTTTACACCATCAATACAAGGGAAGAAAAAATACTTGATTAACCTGGAGTGCAATTAAAATATCCAAAAGCTTAATTTCTTCATCATTGAAACACACGGCAGAGAGGGCCACCATTCTTTCGATGCTGGCCAAAAATGGCTTTTAGTTTAATTCCACTTTTGGATTTTGGTCCCTAGTTTTGCAAGTTGTTAATCTTCAAAAGCTTGCCCAGGTGGTTCTACAATTCAATGATGGGTTTTTGCTCCCATCACTCCTTCAGGCATTTAATGGGTAAATTAATTTCTCAACTCCCGTCCAATCTGCCCACACATTAAAGTAAAAACAAATTTCGTCGTTAACAAGGCCTTTGCGAAAGAAAGTGAGTCTTGTTTATCCAGCTTGATAAAACTAACCACTGAACCCGTCTTCCTTGACTTTCTATTTACTGCAGCAATCCAAGGCTTTCCTTTATCAGCATCTCCTTTGACTGCCCTTCCAAATGGGGGATGGCAATGGTCAAGATAGACACAAAAAGTTCAGCGAGGCGGGCAGCATCTCTGGAGAGAAGGAATGGGTGACGTTTTGGGTCGTGACGTTTCGGGACGAGACCTTTCTGAAGAAGAATGGAAACATCACCCATTCCTTCTCTCCAGAGATGCTGCATGTCCCGCTGAGTTACTCCAGCAGTGTATATTTTGTGTAAACCAACGTCTGCAGTTCCTTGTTGCTCCTTAAAAATGATACTTGTCTAAATCCTGTGTCAATATCCAAACAAAACTACTTTGAGATGGGAGGGGGAATAAATCAAATTTTATCTGATATCACGTCATTATTTGCCCCCTTCCCTAACTACACGCTCCCAAAAAAATTAGCACAACCTCAAGTTCTGCAAGCAAGCGCCAACTGGATTTGTATTGTTGAGTTTACAACAAATCCAGCTTCACAGACCGAGGCCTACTGCAAATTGCACGTCGTTAAACTCTATCCTTCCACACTGTCATAAATGCTAAATGACAAGCGGAATAACGGCTCTGCCCCCCTGTGTGTGAACTTGTAAACCTAATGCTTATAACAGGACACCATTTTTTTTCTCCAGGATGCATACAAAAAGCTTTCTCCAATGTGCAGAGAAATGAAAATTACTTACCATTTTGTTTGAGGATGACTGGAGGTTGACTTTGGTGCTGAATTGTATCTCTCTGCAATTAAAACCTCTATTAAAATATATATTTGTTTAATCACCACCATAAAATTTAAAGCCTATTATGCGCAATAAATTTGCACACAATTGGAAGATACCAGACTATGGCTCCATTAGTCCGAGTGAATATATCAGGCAGTGGTTGAGCCATGCACTACAGGCTCCAGTTTCAATGCCTGAACTATATTTCATTAATTTGACTCAGCTGCATTGATATTAATAAAACTGGTCTCAATAACTTGGAAACTACTTTTCTCCTCATAGTTCTCATTATCAGTCACTATCCATTGACTCTTGCTTTGTATCCACTGTGTGATCTGGTGTAGCCCTGTTGTTCTCTGTGGTTGAAAAGCTGCTCACTCAAGTTAAATTAAGGAGGTGACAGTTCTCAATATAGATGACATGCATTTAGCTGGTCAGCTCAGAATCCAACAGGGTGCAGATGCTGTGGAATCTGGTTTAGGTAGAAAGAAGAATGTGTGGAATCAGGAATGGCAGAGGAAGGAAAGAAGCTGGTAACTGTAAGAGGAATAGTGGTTCCTTTGGAATTCCCAATTTATTTTTGGTCGAAGAGGATCTCAACCAGCAATAATTATAATCAAACAAGCAGCTTGGTAATGAAGATCATTCAAAAACCAAATGGCCAATTTGATCAAGTCGTAACGCTTATGGAGTCAGAATGGCACCGATTCAAGAAACTTTTATGGGAACTAAATAAAGATGAATGCTATTAAAAGTGTAGGGCCAGCTGCGGTCAACGACTATGTACTTTCAATCTTTACCACCGATAAAGATTCCACACATTGAGGATCACTCTCGTCACTAAATTCAGGACATGCTTGTCTCCTTAGATATGCATCTCCAATAACATGGTTTTATTGACCACAAATTGACAATTATCTTGTTGATGTGTGGGCATCTCTTTCAAAATGATAAAAGAGATGCAGTTCAGTTATGAAAAGTATGTTTCTCTGATACTTTTCTGTTGTTACAAAAAATAAGCACAATGTCTGATTATCTTTCGCGCTTCTCAAAACATGAAATCGAAATTCAGTATTTGATGTCTGCATGGGCATGAAAAAAGCCTCACCCATCCCATTGATCCAAGTCAGATAAAATAAAACGTTCTACTGATGAGAGGGTCACATCAGGTAATGAAAGCATTTCATTTAAAATAGCTTTGAATACTTACTCTGTCCTTGTACACTGTAGTTAACATGCTGAGATTCCTAAAAAATAAAAGACAATATAAAATGTGAAATTTACTGCAACAATAATGGATTGGAAATGGAACAAACTCCTCTTTGACTGATATGTTGACCAAACTTTAATACATACCCTGCAAACTACTGTCATTCAGGGAACTTTCAGAATGCACTTTACTGTTGAGATCATACACATTTTGCTGGGATTTCTTTCCATAAAGATCATGAAAGAACGCTAGAGGCACGGCAATGTTTTATTTCAAATGTTGCTCACAACTTTGGTGAACAACATTTCTAAACTCAGCAACATGAACTTTCCACTCACCAAAATCTGTTAATTCTGAACTTTAGAGAACCTGAATCCTAAAAGAGTTAAAATGAACTTTTGACGCAGACTAGAATCTTGTCAGTGGGTGGGGAAGAACAGCTACAGGTCAAAAAAGGATCAGATGCAGCATGGAAACAAAAGAAAATGGAGAGAAGAAACACACAATGGTTAATTCTAAGCTGCAGTAATTTTCAACCAAGATGGAAAGTAGCAGTTTCTTCAAGCTAATTACCGAGATAGTTTTGTACTCTAAGCATCTTAAATATAAATGGATATATGTACACGACATTTAAAATTGATGTTTTTCTTCAGTCATGAATTAGTAGAAATATTCAGATTGGTAGATATATTGATACTCAACTTGGATATGGTTATCTTTAATCAAAAGCTGTTCAAAATTACTCAAAGTTAAATTTAAACACATTAGATTTGAAAGTTCATGTTAAGTTTAAAGTTTGACAGGTTGCATGCAAAGAATTAACCACTAAAAAAGGATACAAAAACATACTCAAGTTCACTGTCATTGTGAATTCCTCTGCAATGCTTTTTCTTATAACCTACAATATGCTGTTCCTTTGACATTTCTCACTTTTCTTCTTTTTCCACAGCATAAATCCACATCTACATTATTTCTTTCCTCTCCTACATCATACAACCTTCATTTCTTATAACCTTCATTCGATTCCAAATTCAAATATTCCATTTCCGTAGAGGCAAATACAGATACCTACCTTTGTTGGAAATGGAAATTTTGATGGCTCAGCCTTGCATGGTGTGTGAATTGCTGTCAGGGGTGGTGGCCAGGAATGAGTCATCTCCTACAGCACACAGAATGCAAGAGGTCAGAATTGTATTCCGTGTTAGATAGCAACATGATAACACCGCATAACAGGCTACTTAAGCAAGAATTGTTTTAAAATTTAAAGGGAATCCAATTATGTCCTGTCAAACACCCTGGAACTTAGCATATATTGAAATCTATAACTAACCACATTTTCCATTGTAAATTCTGCTGGTCGTTGCACAAATCAATCTATAATTACCCCCCACCCATCAATAACCACGCTGCTGGTGCAATTTTACAACCTTCATTTGCGTTATGGATTCCAATGTTTATAATGGAAATCATAGGGACAATTTGGGCACAGCCAACTAATCTCCCAGTATTTAACCAGACGAGATATATATAACCATAACTGTATCCAAGATGGCGCCCAACCCAGGCAACTGTGTGCTAGTCACAGAAATTGATCTGCAATCACGCATTATAACTGCACTGAATCCAAAGAATACAGCTGACCTGTGACTTTATCATAAAGATCAAACTCAGAATAATTTGTACAATCATACACAGATTATGCAGTTCATGATCTCAAATAAATTTAGTTGCTTTTGTATTATAACATAGCAAATAGGTGCAGGAGTATGCCATTCAGCCCTTCGAGCCAGCACCAGCATTCAATATGATCATAGCTGATCATCCACAATCAGTACCCCGTTCCTGCTTTTTCCCCTATATCCCTTGATTCCCTTAGCCCTAAGAGCTAAATCTATCTCTCTTGAAAACATCCAATGAATTGGCTTCCACTGCCTTCTGTGGCAGAGAATTTCACAGATTCACAACTCTCTGGGTGAAAAAGCTTTTCCTCGTAGTCTTAAACTGTGATCCCTGGTTCTGGACTCCCCCAACATCGGGAATAATTTTCCTGCATCTAGCCTGTCCAATCCCTTAAGAATTTTATACGTTTCTATAAGATCCCCTCTCATCCTTCTAAACATGCCATTAGCTTTCTTTACTGCCTGCTGTACCTGTATGCTTACTTTCAGTGACTGATGTACAAGCACACCCAGGACTCATTGCACCTCCCCTCCTCCTAATCTGACACCATTCAGATAATAATCTGCCTTCCTGTTCTTGCCACCAAAGCGAATAACCTCACATTTATCCACATTATACTGCATTTGTCATGCATCTGCCCACTCACTCAACTTATCCAAGTCATCCTGCAGCCTCATAGCATCTTCCTCGCAGCTCACACTGCCACCCAGCTTTGTGTCATCCGCAAACTTAGAGATGTTACATTTAATTCCCTCGTCTTGTCACTGCCTGCCATTCTGAAAATGATCCGTTAAATCCTACTCTGCTTCCTGTCTGCCAACCAGTTCTCCATCCATGTCAATGCCCTGCCCCCAATGCTATGTGCTCTAATTTTGCACACTAATCTCTTGTGTGGGACCATGTCAAAGGCTTTTTGAAAGTCCAAATACACCACATCCACTGGCTCTCCCATATCCATTCGACTCATTACATCCTCAAAAAATTCCAAAAGATTAGTCAAGCATGATTTCCCCTTCATATATCCTTGCTGACTTTCCAAACGCGCTGCTTTAACATCTTTAATAATCGACTCCACCATCTTCCCCACTATTGATGCAAGGCTAACTGGTCTATAATTCCCCATTTTCTCTCTCCTCCTACGAAGTAGAGAACATTTATGATCGGGCACGGATTTTATTATAACAAAGCATATTTTCAGTCCTTCCATCCATTTGGTTTAGTTTGTTTTAATGACTCAAATGCTGCTCTGCACTGTCATGAAGGATCACTTCAGCAAAAATGGGCAAGAATCACCCACTTTAAAGGAATGTTAAACCATTCTCACAGGGGATCGAACTGGGATTGCCAACCTGTTGCTAACTATATTTACCAAACTGCCAGGAAGACTGGAACTCATGCTATGCCTTCAGTGCAACTAAACTGGATAAATGCATCATCAGCTCTTTACTGTGATCTGTTTGGCTAAGTTTGATTAAAGCAAGTGCGCTTGCTTAATTGGGTAGCAGCGGGAATAGCATAATTTCCCCCAGTACTGAGGAATGGGAAAACATGCCCATGCATGTAGAACAAGTGTAAACATTGTGTGGTCTTGCTCACAATTAATTACAAGGGAAACCAACCAAGCAACCTGCAGGCACTTAAATGAAGAGGGAGACAGATGAAACATGTGGCTAAAATAATCAAGGGGCTTCTAGTATTGTATCATTATTCATTATGATCATTATTCCCAAGAATAAAACAAGGACTTTGGAAAAGAAAGGAATAAAAGGGAAAAGATAAAAACATATCAAGTGGCCCCAAACAGGTATTCTACTATCCATAATCAAAATGAGACATACCTTTAAAATCTCATCCACACAACTGGCATCACCAGAGACAGAAGACTGAAAATTTCAAGAAGAAACCAATGTAATTTTTCTCACTATTATCAAGATTTTCTCACCAGTTCATAATTTCACATCTGTTATACACTGCACCACTAAGAATACAATTATTACAAACAAAACAAAATTAGATTCAATATCATTACATATTTAAAATAGGTGGAAAAAAACTCAAGCTACCCCTCGTCCGCCGAGAAGATACTGGAAACACGGCAGTTCAGGCAGCATCAGTCAACATTTCAGGTCAAAGACTCCATCAGATTTTTTCTGGAATCCGTTTCTTTCCACAGAAGCTGCCTGACCCATTTCCAGCATCTGCAGTTTCTTGATTTTGAAACTTTAAATACCATCCCGACTTAGAAATATTTCACTGATTCTTCATTGAAGTGGAATCAAAATTTTGGAATCTGTTGCTCAACTGCAATGTGGGAGTACCTTTACGAGGAGGACTGTGGTGATTCAACGGGGCACCCCATAACCTTCTCAAAAAAATAATGGCCAGGGCAATAACTGCCTGGCTCGAAGCTCAGAGACCAAAAAATGAATGAAACAATATTTATGTATCTTAAGTCACGAGTCCAAAACACAAACATGTTTGAGGGAATAATCTACAAACATTAAGATCCCTTGGATTTTATAGTTCCTGTAAGATCAAAATAACTATTCTTGCATTCAATTATTTCTAAATTGCCCACTGCTTGGTAATTTGGCTCGCTATGTACACTTGTTTGATCACATCTGTAGAAGAGAATATTTTGGAAACATTCAGGTCAGGGCAGCAGTTCCAACTTAGAGCATCTAATATTTTAGATACAAATCGAATGTTACATAATTTCAATCAAGCTGTCCACAGTGCAAGTAAAATTGCAATGTAAAATCTTGTTATTTAAAAGGAGAAAGATATGACATAGTTGGGAAATTTATTTGAAGGCTTACACACATAATGCCAGGGTGGTATTTGAACAATTCTCATGCAACTGGCACTCTTTTCCCAAGGATGCCAAATGCTCAGTCTGAAGAAGGGTCTCAACCCGAAACGTCACCCATTCCTTCTCTCCCGAGATGCTGCCTGACCTGCTGAGTTCTACTGCCTATAGTTTGGCATTTGCGTTTGTACCTGGTTGAGCACAATGCTGAAAATTCAGATATTATTGCTTGATTGCAGCTATTACTACTGTTTATCAAAAGTAATTTAACACTATGCAGGAGAGAATTAAATCAAAAATAGTTTCAGTAAAAATCAGCAGTTTTATGTATTCACTCAACATTATTCCAACGATTTGGGAATAAACACAGAATCTGGCAAAAAACAAAAGAATATTTTATCGTATCTTTCTTGTCAGGGCATCAGCTGGTGGCACTGTTTTTTACTCGGACAACAAGGAACACAATAGCCGGTAATACCAACAATTTGCGATAAGAACGAATATGGTGCAAGCAAGGAGGAGCTTTAGATTGTAGTTTACAAAGAAGAGGCTATTTTATACAACCGTAGAAATGCAATCAAAAGAACAAGCATTACAAGCAAACAATTAAGTGTTGAATTCCTCTTAGCAATACTACATTAGAAAACCTACGTGGTTATTTCATTTACTGATTACAGAGTGGGGTACGAAGGAAGTGATCACTTGATTATTGCACAACTTCTAGAATTCCAACTCTGGGTTGGACAATAAAAGCTGCACCTCAACTGAAATATTCTATTTTATTTAATCATTTACTCTGTAATAACTTAATGGCTTGACTGAAACAGCAGCACAAGGGTTATATTTTGATTTTGTTTACATAGTTACAATAAGTAAAACTTTAATAATCTGGCACAGTCCAAACTTTGGTGGTGCCAGACTATTAGATGCTCCCCATTTATTGGACGTCATTTCCATTAATACCACAAGGGACATTAACCAGGTTTTTTCTTTAAAAGACGTGCAAGATTGTAATACATTCTGTGAGAACCGGTCAGGTTCATGGGGCAGGCAAATGGGAAGGGTGTGGTGCGGGAACTGGATGTTGCAGAATGGCATGAGAAGTGGGGCCCCAGTGAGCAGGAAGGCTAAGGATGGCGGTGCAGAGGTGGGGACCCAGAAAACTAGGAGGATGCATGGCACAGGAGGCCAGGAAGCAGCAAGCTATAAGGTAGCTGGGTGCAAATGATCTTAGTAGCCAAATCCTGGACTATCGTGATTTACAAATGTTACTGCGAGCACTTTGGAAAGTATTTGACTCCACTGCATCAAAAAAATAGATGCACCCTAATTAAGTGGAGATTTAGGTAAGCGATTCACTGTAGATAGCCTTATTGAGTGTTGCCAAGTGCTGTCATGAATGATGACTTAATACACAGTTGACAATTTGATCTGATGAGAGTTAAACAGTAACAAACCTCTTCAAGTTCTTATCATTGCTCTATCCAGAAGGGAGAAGGTTAATTTAAAAAACCCATTTATATAAAGATGTCTATTACAGAAACAGCCCAAGAGATGATTTGTTGCAATAAATAGTGGAAGAAATATTTCCCACAAACCAGGTTGACAGGAAAAATAGATTTGAAAGCACAGGACAGAAACTATGGAGTTCTCTGGAACCGCTGAGGATCAACTCTCTGCAATATCAAAATAGTACATTCATTCTGTGCTTTCAATTAGGAAGTGTTCAACACTTTTCATCTCCTTGCATATCTATATGAGCTGCAGTCAGTGCTTGATAAGCTATTCTAAGGAACTGGCATTGATAACAAAATAAGAATTTCTATATTCGACAACCCGTGACATCTAGTTAGTACATCAATAACATTTTTTAAATGACCAAAAAACACTTAAACGTCATTCTACGAGACTTCCCGTTAACAGTTTCATGCAACTTCAGAAGACAACAGTAATACTTTTAATCTTCAGAATCAAAATTTGAGACCGTTTGCTTACCTCCACTGATTGAGATGGGATTTTCAGTTTTGAAAGTAGCACTTTGTTGCCGGACTTCATTTCAGCCAGACTGCTCCCATGAGGCTGGCTACCATAATGCTCAGAAGGAATCTTCGGTTCTACTGATTCATTAGGTGCTTGATCCTGTCCATCCATGGGCCTTACATATGCAGTGGGCTTCTGTATCATTGAGCTGGGCTTGGACATCAATGCAGGAGTGAAAGATTGTGAAGTATGCTGCCCACTAGCAGGAAAGGTGTGAACACGTGACGGAGAGTCCCAGGTCCCAGCATCCAGGTCCCGGGGGGATTTTGACCGATGGCGCTCTTTACTATGGTGGTCACTTCCTTGAGACCTGGAATGACTAGAACTTAAAGATGAAGAAACTGCAGGTGGTTTTGCCGGACTGACTGAATGGGACTTTGAGTGTTCAGATCCATGTTGCCCACTTCTCTTACGACTGCTACTGTTTGAATCACGGTCGTGTCGCTGGCTGCTGCCACTCCCAGTACTGCTGCTGCTACCACCATGTCTTTGGCCACTGCCATGGCTGCTCGGCAACCCCGAACTTGATCTCTTTTGTGACTGCGATGAAGTACTAGGGGCAGAAGTTGCTGGACCCACTGGAGTCCACTTACTGCTTTGGTGAGATGCACTGTGTCTTTGCTCTGCAAAGAAAGCTTGATCAGATTTCTCATCTGTAGTTGATGAAACTGTCCCTTTGGGTATGTCAATGAACTTTTGAATAGGTCTGTCTCCTATATAGTCTTTCATTTCATCATAGTTTCCCAACATACTCTGGATTCTGCTGGAAAGTTTATCTTCTGTTCGCCCCTGTTTCGAAAAAAATAATATTTTAGTCGACTATGAGTGTAACAATGAATTTAATCATAAGGCTGTACCATTGTGAACAATGACAATAGCAGATATGAATAATTATGTCCATCACCATTTCAAATGAAGCTGGGGCGATGTCAGGACATAAATGATGATAAATCATTAAAGGGTCAACATGGTTTTTAACACGAATTGTGTGACGTGGTTAGAATTTATTAAAGAGCATTGATATTGGATGTAAGAATGATGCTTCTGATGCTGGCTGGGAGATAACATATCCAGGATCTCAGGCATTTTGAACATTTGAGTGGGAATATTTGCTTTCTGAGTTACTTACTCTTTTTTGTTTGTACTAATTAAATACATAAGAGCATATATAGAGTGTGCAAACAAAAACAAATGTCTAAGTAACTCGGAAAGCAAACATTCCACCTCAAATGTTCAAAATACTATCTCCCAGCCAACATCAGAAGCACCCTTCCCACATCCACCAACCCCTCAGGTAAATCTAAAAAAGATCAGGGCAAAGTGAAAAAAAAAATCAACTTTGGAAATTCTATAGGGCACAGTTCCTCAAAAAGATAAAATTCTTATCTTAGAAATTACAACAGGAAATTTAGGAAAACTTATTTAAAAAATAGTTGGTAGATTTAAGCATTACAACTAAGTTAAACAAATGTGATTTTCCTGAAATGCAAATTTCCATGTGCAATCAGGATTTGATTAGTACAAACTTTACCTTCTTAATCTATAATTTTTAATTTATGAATGTTGAATTCTGCTTCTATTCCCATCATGGTTCAGCTTACGGAGTAAATTAAATTCCCAAGGGTAGATAACTAGAAATCCATAAATCTCAACATGTAACTGCAGTGTTTAATGGAAATAATTTCTCCCGGGAAAGGAAAACCTGCAAATTAACTCAGTTTGTGTAAGAAGGAACAGCAGATGCTGATTTAAAACGAAGACAGACACAAAATGCTGGAGTAAATCATTGGGACAGGCAGCAACTCTGGAGAGAAATTACGTTTTTAGTTACCCCAGCATTTTGTGTCTATCTTCAGTTCTCTCCAGAGATGTTGCCTGTCCCACTGAGTTACTCCAGCATTTTGTGTCTATCTTTGGTTTAAGCTAGCAACTGCAGTTCCTTCCTACACAATTAACTCAGTTTCTCAATTTACATTCCCAGTGTCTCAGTTTACTCAATTCCTTTAAAAAGGCGAAGCCCTTTCTTTCCACTGAAATGAAATAAATTGCTAAACTGCATCCGATTTTGCAGTGGAACTGTTGGGGAAATGCACCAAGCTGGTGCTCCAACAGTGGACTCGGAGTCTAACACTGGAAGAGATCTGTCATAAAAACCTTAGGATCTCCATGCTTGTGAGTGATCCTCAAACCAGATCAGATTTTCAATCTGGCTTTTCTCTCTCAAGGTTGTGCCCAACAGCTTTGGTATTTGAGTTCACGACCGAATGTTGCAGAATTAAAAACAAAATCAGCCATTCCTTTCATGATCAGAATCAATCTTGAGATAAGGTCTCCAAAGAACAGAGAGCAACTTGTAGTTGCAGTTTAAGTTGGTGGATGAGAGAAATGTCAAATAGGATGGTGGATTGCTCTGGGCACAGCAAGTACCTCTGGATTATAAGAAGCAGAGAAAAAAAAAATCCCATTTCCTGAAACTTGTTATTTCCAAGTACATGAAAAATTAATGCAGAAAAGATTAAACTTATCAGATTCTCACAGGCAAGATTTCAATTTCCAGTGCCTGTGCAGGTTTCCCCAATTACTGCTAAATTTCCCCACACACCATATTTCTAAGTGAACCAGTGTAGATTAAGCACCTCGTGACATATAGAAACTACACAAATACAGTGTAGCTAAACCAAAAAACCACCTTAAAAATAACTGGGAGTTACTGACCAGGTGAACCTCAGATTTGGTTTTATCAAAAATTATCAATTTAGAGTCACAAAGGAAGAGGACAAGTGACTTTGAATCTTGCCCTCACTAAATTATTTAAGGATAATTATTAGCTTTGCTCACCCATATTTACTGTACCTGTACTTTATACGGCTCAGCAAAGAGAGGGGAATTTCCAGGGAAAGTCTCTTCATTCTGCTGAATTCCTTGATTTCTCCGCTCTCGTTCTTTCATTCGTAGTACATTTCTATCTTCACGGTTCATGTTGCTGTAAAGAAAAAGCAGAGCCAGCTATCCATTAAGAGAAATGTAGGCGGCACGTGAAAATCTTTTACAACCTTCAATTCTTGAATTTGGCATGTTCATCACATTTTACATCAGCGTTCACATTAAAAAGCTTATTTATCAATATACATTTGGAAACAGTTGGTGTTAAATGAAGCTATTCCTTGCCTATTTTAAAGCAGAACTGAAACGTGCTGAGAGCAGCCATCAAGATAATAATTTGATTTATTCACAAAATGCTGGAGTAACTCAGCAGGTCAGGCAGCATCTCGGGAGAGAAGGAATGGGTGACGTTTCGGGTCGAGACCCTTCTTCAGACTTTGGCTGCCCTCTATTACATGCAGATAAAATTAGACATACTCCTGAGATTCCATGTCATTTACATTAGGGAGATCTCCCAGAAACCGCATTGTGCTGAGATCTCACCAACTTTCAATGGGAATTAGAAGTCTGCACAAATGAAACAGGTGGCGATAGTATGTCCTTCTTAAAAAATACTTTGGCATAGTTTAGCAAGTTTAATTATAAAAGTGTGGTCATGTTATTTAAATTTAAAAAAAAAAAGATTTAATTTGTATTTTAGATTCCCTCTTTCAGTTAGAGGCATTTCAAAAGCCTTAAAAATCAATTAAGTTGGCAAAGTCAGGTAAGCGGCTAATTACTAATTTCAAAACTTATAAGTGTATAGGAAAGAACTGCAGATGCTGGTTTAAATCGAAGATAGAAACAAAATGCTGGAGTAAAGTCTGAAGAAGGGTCTCAACCCGAAACGTCACCCATTCTTTCTCTCCAGAGATGCTGCCGGTGGTCCCACTGAGTTACTCCAGCATTTTGTATCTATCTTCAAAACTTAAGGATGTTTCAGGGGGCAGGGTGCTTCTTTTGTGTGCTACTGAATGTTGTTTCAGTTTCAGTTTAGTTTATGGTCCCAGTTCATCGTCAGGTACAGTGAAAAACTTGTGTGCCAACCAGCCAGCAGAAAGACAATACATGATTACAATTGAACCATTTACAATGTACAGATACATGATAAGGGAATAAAGTTTAGTGCCAGGTAAAGCTAGCAAAGTCCAATCAAGGATAGTCTAAGGGTCACCAAAGAGGTAGATAGTAGTTCAGCACTGCTCTCGGGTTGCGATAGAATGATTCAGTTGCCTGATAAAGCTGGGAAGAAACTGTCCCTGAATCTGGTAGTGTGCGTTTTCAACCAATCTGAGAAAGTTTAAGATGATCATAGTTAAAGCAAGAAATCTTGCTGTAGGAATAGAGATTTAAGAGGCTGGAGCGATTGTAATACAAGTTTGTAGATCTGTCTCTGTGGCCAGCGTACAGTCACCTGCGTTGGGCGCCATCGTTCTATCATGAACCCGGGTGCTGCTGTGTGCTAGCCTTTTAGAGTCCAGAATGCCTTAGGTTTGTAAGATAGTCCTGGCATCTGAAATAGCTAATGAGAGGCATAGGGAGTTACATACCACCGAGTTCCCTGCTTATGGGGGGGCTCTCACCTACGCTACATTGGCAGCGGAATTGCGGGGCTTGGGTCGGCCCACTGCGGGCTTTTCACCGCCCGGCACGACCTGGAATAGGCCGCGGGATTTTCTCTGCCCGGCGGGGGCTTCAATGTCGGGAGCCCCGACATGGCAACTTCAACAGCCTGACAGCGGGAGAAGACGGCAGGGGAAGAGAAAAGACATTCTGGCCTTCCATCACAGTGAAGAGGTGACTGGAGGAGACTCACTGTGATGGATGTTTCTTTTTTTGTTTTGTGTTGGTTTGTGATTGTGTGTGTTATTGCTTATTTTTATTGCTCTTATTGTTGGACTGTGGGTAACGGAATTTCATCCAAAAGATTTGTTTTTTAGGATGACAATAAGGGCTATTCTGAATTACCTTTTCCAGTCAAATCAATGTCCATGGGGTAATCAAAATCCCTACTTGCATCAGTCTACACAATGGGTAGGAAGATATTGCCCTTGTAATTGTGAAATGCGAGAAACTGGAAACGCCAATCATTGAGACACAAAGATATTAAACTATTCAACATCTTTTAAAGTAGATAAATTGTCATATAAGCAATAAACTAGAAATACAGCATGACAGCTATTAGCTTGTGCAGAGAGGTCAAACATTTCTTGTACCCTGACCCTCAGCACTGTGCTCAGTCCCTTGCACCACTCCCTGTACAGCTGTGTAGCCAAGTATAACACCAACTCAATCTTTAAGTTCACCGATGAAACTGCTGTTATCGACAAGATCTACAACAATGCTGAGATGAAGTTTAGGAAAGAGATTGAAAATCAAATGTCATGGTGTCAGGGTCATAGCCTGGCCCTTAACACCAGCGAGGCACAAGAGTTGGTTGTGACCTAAGGAAGCAAGAGATGAATACAACCCTCTCCCCATCAATAGAGCTGTTGTAGAGATGTAGACAGCTTCAGGTTCGAGGAATCCCCATCACCAGCAATTCATCCTGATCCCTTCATGCGGTAATCAAGAAAGCATTTCATTGTATTTACTTTTTTAGGCATCCGAGAAGATTCAACATATCCATCAGGATTCTCCCAAACTTCTCCAGATATGCTAAACTAAGTATTCTGACAGTATGCATCCCAGCCTGGTATACTAATACTCTGTTCTTGATCATCTGAACCTGCAGAAAGCAGTGAACACAGCCCAATCCATAAAAAATTACCATTTCCTTCCAGTCCATCTTCATGGTGTGTTGCATCAGGAAGTGTTGTCAAGGATTCCTGTAACCCTGACCATTCTCATTACTCTCTTCTACCTTCTGGGTAAGTGTTTGAAAGATGTAAGTGCTTGAAAGCTTGGATGTCCAGTCAAGAACAGCTCCTTTCCCATTGCTATTGGACTCAACGAGCTCCCTCTTTCACATTCCTATCCCGGGGAGTTGCTGCCACAACTCTTTCCTCACCAACTTCGCTGCGATTGTAACAATATCATAATCATATGTGCTGATCCACTTTTTCAGCTCATCTGTCTTACCTGCTAGGTAAATGCAGTTAAAACTGGCCATCTCATGCATCCCCTCATGTCTCTTGTCTGCTCTCCTCACTGGACCTTCATGTTCCATTTTTGATGTCAACTTCCCTAACTGCTATTCTAGATCTCACCAGTGCCAAACTAGTTTAAACTCGCACTAGCAAATCTGTCTGCAAGGCTATCGATCACCCCTTCCTTCCCTCCAGTTCTGCTGCAACCCATGCTTGTACAGGTCACTGAGGCCCCAGAAGAGATCACAGTCATTCAAAAGCTGAAGCTTCCCTTACCCCCCACAGATCGTTAGACACACATTCATCAGTCCTATCATATTTCTACACTCACCAGCACATGGCATGGCAGGGAGTAATTAATCCTGAGGTTACAAACCTTGAGGCTTTGCTTTTTAAACTTTCTATCTCACAGCTTAAATTCCAGTGTCAGGATCACATTTCTTCCTACCCAACTTTTTGTAATAATACAGGCTTTAGCCTCCAGCTGCTCCCGCCTACCCCTTCTAGAATGTTCTGCATCCGCTCCAAGATATTCTTGACCTTTCCACGTGGGCAGTAGCACCACATCCTGGAGTATCACTTGCAGCCACAGAAACACCAAAAGTTACACCGTTGGAAAAAAAATAGAAAAAGCCCTTCGTTTCCATGTTTTCACTCTACATTGAGTTCTTCAACTAGATACATGCTACATTTGGGCACACCTTGGGGCAAAGTGACACAAACAATTTTGAAATGTGTGTCAACATTTTTTGTAACCATTATAGAGATAAGTATAGATCACTGATGATTGAATCCAGCCACTTCTTCAAACAACCTATTTGTCTCATCTCACACAGATGGTTCAATTACTGAAGATGTCTGAAGAAGGGTCCCCACACGAAACGTCACCTACCCATGTTCTCCAGGGATGCTGCCTGACCTGCTAAGTTACTCCAGCACTGTGTCTTCTTGTGTCCTTAACCAGAATCTGCAGTTCTTTGTTTCTACACATTCAACAATTCAAGCTGAAATAGCTTGTGCCTTTTTTCCCCCAGCAAGTATTCAAAGAATTCTAAATGGCTTGCATTTAAGTTATTACAATCTACTTGCTGGGATCTTGATAAACAACACCAAATGCTTTGGGAACAAGTCTCCTCCAGATTAGACAAAGGCGCCAATGGCAGCTTGGACTCGGAAGTGAAATGGAAATATTAACAGCTTCAAAACAAATGCTCTAAAAATTTCAGAATTTTACTATTGTTCCAATGATTGCAAAGCAAATGAAATACTGCCAGAAGAATAGAACTAAGGGATTTAGCTTGACGCTACGCCATCCAATCTTTGCAGGATTAAAAGCATGCATTGCTTTCAGGGAAAGATAATAGTTAAATCGATTTGTACCAGCATCTGCAGTTATTTTCTTAAGATAATAGTTAATTACTAGAAACAAAAGAAGAGGTATGACAATATTACGATGAAACATGAAATGGAAGGATGCAGTATTTCAGTGTTCAGAGACTGGATTGAAAATGTAATGTCAAAGTAAAAGCACTGTATGGAGTTCAGCCAATTTGTATGTTAACTACACTGGTATTCTTCCAAAATTGCATCAGAAAACACATAAATGAGACCCGCGCTGATCTGACATTGATTAGAGTTTATAGCTTGAAACCAATTGTAGAATAATAATCTTTACAACCGTGTTTAATTAATTTTGGATTGTGCCCTCAAGTTTTCATCCCCTTGCACACACCATACTGTTAAACTGTTGCAAGAAGGAATTGAATTGCTCCGTTGCCAGTACATATGACAATTAAACACTCTTGACACTTGAAACTGTGGTATCTTTGCTGTAACTTTAGCAATGAAAATGCACATAACAGATCAGGAAAGTGGCCATTCCATCATGACATAACATAAGGAATGGTTGTACAGGATTAAGTTGCCAAACTAGTAACCCAGAGGTTTGGATTAACAATCCAGAGACCAAAATTCAAGGCATATTACCATGAAATTAAAGATTCTGGAATTGAATTTGAGGGTAGGCGATCGGCTGCAGCACGTGTCTCCATGACCAGGCCCAGATTATTAAATACTCTAGGAAGCCACTAAAAAAAAACGGAACCCAAATGCAGAGAGTAGACATTGTGTTCAATTATGTGGTTTCTACTCATTACCAACAGCATTCTAAAGAAGGGCCTCGACCCGAAACGTCACCCATTCCTTCTCTCCCGAGATGCTGCCTGACCTGCTGAGTTACTCCAGCATTTTGTGAATAAATCGATTTGTAACAGCATCTGCAGTTATTTTCTTATACATTCTAAATGAACTCGAAGGGCCGAATGGCTTACTCCTGCACCCATTTTTCTATGTTTTCTATGTCTATGTTTCTTTAACTGGAGGAGATAACTGATTAAAACTGAAACACAAGAGAAAAAACAAATCAAGTGCTGGAATTGTGAGATACAAGAATGGGATACAATGGCTAATTATTTGAAATTATTGAATTGCATTCTGAAGTCTGTAAAATGTCAAGTCAGAAAATGAGATGCTGATCCTCAAATGCATTTAAGTTTCTTGGATCATTTAGGAAGGTATAGACAGAGGTCAAAATTGGAGTGTGCTGGAGAATTAAAGAGATTTTCAGATCGATGAACTGCATTCAAGGTAAAAATGTAGAATTCAGTAAGTATGATTAAATGCTAAGTTTTAACATGCAAAGCTCTCTTTCATAATGCAAAGCTCTCTTTCAAAACGGGGAGGTAAAAATTCCATCAAGGCAAAGATTAAACAATGCAAACAGATCTAATCAGCTAGAACCTCAAGTAATTAAACAATAGCAGACCAAATAGCTCTCATCTAACTTCATCTTCTAAGACAAAAAAATTCCAAACAAAGTTGAACGTCTGGTTGACAAAGAAAGCAAAAACCTGACTTCAGGAATAAATGGAAGATCTGGACAGAAAAATGGCATGTGGATGTTTAATCTAAATCAGTCTAAGGAATGCACTGAGAGAGAAATAACAAGTAGAACAAAGTAAACAGAAGAATATGGAGATGGGCACAGTGGGGCCCTTGAATCCATGGACAATTTGCAAAAAGTCAGCAAGATGGTTTAAAAATATGATATGCTTTCCTTTATTAATTATGGCAGAGAATATGAAAGCAAGGAGATTGTGCTATAATGATTGTTAGGCCATGTACCTGTATGTGATTGATGCAGAGAGATGCTAGAACTAGTACATTTTAGCTTCAAGGAAATTCTGCAAGGGCAGTTATTTTTCTAGAATAGAGGGGGCTCTAGGGAGATAAAGATGGATAACATTGGGGAACCCAAACAGAGTAAATAAGAGGAATCAATTTCTCTGTTAGTCAAGGTCAAGATTAGGGGGCACATATTGGTAGGATGAGAGGAAAAAAGGAGAAAATAACTTCTAGAGAATAGCAAGGATATGGAACTCACTGGAAGGTCTCAACATATTTTAGAACTATTTGGATGGTGTAGGAGCCATGTGTGTTTGTAACAGCTGCTTAGCATATATTATTTTGTATCTTGCTGTATTATTTTTGGACACTTGGGGGTTGTCGTGAGATGAATACACATATGAGAATAATGGACTGGGAGGAGCCAGAATTAGTAGTATATCTGGGTATGCAGAGATAAGAGGTGCAGACACGGAGAAGCTACGGTGAGAAATAGTTCTTACCAGATCTATGAGGGAGAAATACAAATCTGTTTGCATTACTACTTCAATAAACGACTAATTAAACTGAAACGCCATGAAGATCTCTGTTGTCAATTTGCGTCGAGATCACCCACTCCAGCCTCCGTGAAATGGTGTTAAGCGGAAGGGACTTTATTGCAACTGAAGTTGCCACTATAGATGGGTATTTGAGATCCCGTTCTTAAAGCCATTGATCAAATGCTGCAAAATGGATTTCGAACAATTCTATTTCAACCAGTGGGGACACGTTGGGCAAACACTGGTAAAAATGAAACTAGACTGGGATTTTACTTAAAAATGAAAGAATTTCCATTAAAGTAATGTACATTTGAACTTCCAATATTAAAACTGGAAGCCTTATCATAAGATCAAAAGTGAAAGGAGTAGAATTCAGCCCATCAAGTCTACTCCGCCATTCAAGCATGTCTGATCTATCTCTCCCTCCTAACCCCATTCTCCTGCCTTCTTGTCATAACCCCCGACACCTGTACTAATCGAGAATCTATGCCTTAAATATATACAATGACGGCCTCCACAGCCTTAAGCAAAGAATTCCAGATTCACCACCCTCTGACTAAAGAACTTCCTCATCTCCTTCCTAAAACAACGCCCTTTAATTCTGAGGCTGACCTCTAGTCCTAGACTCTCCCACTAGTGGAACATTCCTCCCCACATCCACTCTATCCAAGCCTTTCACTATTCTGTACATTTCAGAGGTCCCCCTCGTTCTTCTAAAATTTATATACTTATATCTTATATACTTACCCAATGTGCCAAGTAACAGTAAAAGGCTTCAGTGCTCCAAACACACCTGTTCTATTTCTTCTAACAAAAAAGGAACATTTGTCTTCTGCTATTTAAGGAAACCAGCTATTCAAGGAAAAGGCTACAACTCAGACAATTCCTTTTCTGAATTTATAAATATAACCAGATGAATACGGCAAAGTAAAAACAAAGTTCAACACATTTAATCATGCACCTTCACATACGAGTCTCTCAAATTCACATTTTTCCATGCCTTAATCACTCTTCAGTAGACCGACAATAGCCACACCTTTAAACACAATGTACCTGCTGAGATTATCCACCAATCTGTTAGCTAATCCAAGAACATCTGCAAAGCAGCAAATTAATCCAGATCTATCCTGGACAGTACTGCACTCGAACTGGCCCTTCGGCCCACACAATCTGTGCTATGATGCCAAGACCAAATCTATATCCACCTCGTCCCCAAATATCCATAGGCCTATCAACTAGTTTTTAAAACACTACTGCTGTATCTGCCTCAACCACCACCCCTGGCAACATATTCCAGGCACACACCACACTTTAAAAAAGCTTGCTCCAAACATCCCCTTTAAACTTTGCCCCTCTCACCATAAAGCTATTCTCTCTAATGTTTGATCTGATCGCCTACCCTATTTGTGTCTCTCAATTTTATACACTTCTACCAGATCTCCTCTCAACCTCCGGCATTACAGAGAAAACAATCCTAGTCTGTCTAACCTGTCCCTGTTGCTAATAGCCCCCTAATCCAGGCATAATTCCGGATTAACCTCCATTTGTAATTTTTCCGCCAATTTTTGGAGCTCTCTATACCTCGCTGTATATTTTAATAGTGACAACATCAGTCCGGCATTGGTCAACCCGCACCATCCCTCTATTTCGGGTATTAACATACTTGTGCATGGATGTTAAAAAAGTCTCTCTCGGGTGCAAATACCAGGGAATCTAAACGACCCCATCAGGCCTTAGATCTCACAAAGGAAGGATGGGCAGCTACCGTATCATCAGCCGTGAAGGACACTTCTCAAGCCGTGAAAACTACCACTTTGATCACAGAAGGCGCTGCCAAGCCAAGTATATGGTTCCCTGCCTTAGGTGATAACGTTTGGTGCAGCACTCCACTCAGAGAACGATTGCTGCCAACGCACCTGTGGAGATGTTGACAAGCCAGTACCCCCGTCCAGAGGGCATTTGACATGCGGTGCTTCCCGTCTGCACAAATGTAGAACCTCTATTGCTAGTGCGCATACCCCACGACTTCATGCCACCTACAAACTTACTAACCAGCTCAACATTATAATAAATGGTTCGATCCTAAACATCACCTATCCATGTTCTCCCGAGATGCGGCCTGACCTACTGTGTTATTACTCCAGCGTTCTCTTTTTTGGCAAACGAGCATCTGCAGTTCTTTGTTTCTACTTATAACAAGGGCAGCACAGTGGTGCCTTACAGCACCAGAGACCCAGGCTCAATTCTGACCATGGGTGCTGTCTGTACGGAGTTTGTATGTTGTCCCTGTTATGGTGTGGAACTTCCCCAGGTGCTCCAGTTTCCTCCCACATTCCAAAGACATGCAGGTTTGTAGGTTAATTGGCTTCTGCAAATAGTCCCTAGTGTACAGGATAGAACTAGTGTTTGGGGATAGACACAAAATGCTTGAGTAACTCAGCTGGTCAGGTAGCATCTCTGGAGAAAAGGAATAGGTAACGTTTTGGGTCAGAACCCCTCTTCAGACAACATTCTGTAGGGGGATAGCTGGTCGATGTAGACGGTGGACTGAAGGGCTTCTTTCCACGCTGTATCTCTAAACTAAACTAAAGCAAAGTCAGTCACAATTTCCTTCAGCGAGCCAGCTTCTTGAAACAGAGAAGTGAAAGCCTTCCATTAATACTGCACACAAAAATGCAATGGCATTCCAAAATGCTTACAGCTTTTTAAAGAATGCACTTCAAAAGACCTAAGTAACAGAGGCTAATGTGCAAATATTTTTTCAAAATGGTTCATCACCAATCACACAGATATGTTAGCAAAACTGACAAAGGGAGGGTTAAATTGGCCAAGGTATCGGATATGAAAGCAGGAGAAATGCAGAAGACATTAAATTACCTGGCATGGTCAGGAAATGGTCACTAAACACACGAGTATAAAGTTGTTCATTTTTGATGTGAAGAATTGAGAGCCAATAACATTAAAAATGCAAAGTGTGAGCAGAGTACTTGCGCACCATTTTAACATAAGATAGCATCAGTAAAACTTCAGACGAACTTTTTTGGTTTCATGCCACATGTGTAAGAATTGAGGGTTAAATACTAGCCAAGCGATGCGAATCAGACAATGACAAATCTATCCATGTTCCATACATTAGAGTTAGGGCCTGTCTGGATGGCCAATTATCAAGAATTGTTTCAAAGGTCTTTTATTGTCACATGTACCAATTAAGGTAGTGATATACAAATTACCATACAGCCATAAGGAAATTCAGTCATCGAGTCATAGAATGTCTCAAATTTGTTGGGCCCTATTCAAAAAAGTAGAGATCAACTTAGTTTCATAATTCTATTGTTATGGACAATAGGTCTATCACAGGCAGGAGAGAATTTTAAATGGCATTACAACTCAGATTCAAATTCATGGGTGGTGAATCTACGGAATTCATTGCAAAAGGTGGAAGCCAAGTCAATGGATATTTTTACGGTGGAGATTGACAGATGTCAGGGATTATGGGGAGAAGATAGGAGAATGGGGTCGAGGGAAAGATATATCAGTCATGATTGAACGGCAGAGTAGACTTGATGGGCCGAATGGCCCAATTCTGCTCCTATAATTTATGAATTTATCCATCATCTCAGTCTGCAGATACTTCTCATGGTCTATAAAATAGACCATTCTCATTCATATGACAATGTTCGAATGGTATAGAACAGCTAATTGGAATGAGGTGCAGCCTCCACAGATTTGATTGTACTAACAGCAGGCAAATATGCAAGAGGAAGTCAGGGTTTGCAGGGGCAAGAGAGAATTTTAAATGAGATTATAACTCAGATTCATGTTCTATACATAATATGAACATGAACCATCAGATAAAGGCAATAAAATTTAACCTCAAACAACAAAGTTTCACTTCTGTCGTAGTTTGCAAAATTCTAAATATAAATTCAAGAAATTGGTGTTTAGTATACTTTCAAAGATAATTTGTTTTCCATACAAACAAAATCAACTGCCAAACTTTACAGATCTAAAAATCTTGATAATGATAATTTACAAAAAAAACATTTATGCTGAGGAACCTGCCAAGGACAGATTTAGTATTATATAATTAGATTAAATTAGTTAATGCCATCCTCCTTTCCTTATCTGGTAATCTTGTGACTTTTCACCTGCCTGTTAGTGCACATGCTCTGGCTGGGTGCTCACATCTCCTCCCACATCATGAAGGCTTGCACGATGGTGGGATAATTGACTATTGCGAATTGTGTTACTAGAGTGATAGAATCAAGGAAGTTTTTGGAAATAAGGGGATAATAAAACGGGAGATTCAGAAAGAGTAAGTGTAAAAGGATGTTTGATGGTGTGGGTTTAATGTGCTCAAAGTCCTGTCTGTGCTGTGTTATTCTAAAATGTTGGCAGATGGTGAACATAATGATGAATAAAATTCAGAGTATGTAAAATGACCAAATTAAAGGAAGGCGAGAATAAAGCAAGCAATTAATCAACAAGGGGCACATCAGCCTTCATTGCCAGTACATTGCAGTATATTGGGAAGCAATTAAGCCAAAGGTGAGGAAGCACTCGAGTACAGCTTACCTATTTACCCGAGGAAGAGTACTTGTTGCATCATAAGAATCATACAAGATACGAGCAGAATTATGCCAATCGGCCCTCCGTCTACCTTGCCATTCAATCACGGCAGATCTATCTCTCCCTCCTAACCCCATTCTCCTGCCTTTTCCCCATAACTTCCGACACCTGTACTAATCAAGAATCTACCCATCACTGCCTTAAATATATCCACTGATGGCCTCCACGGCCATCTGTGGCAAAGAATTCCACAGATTCACCACCCTCTGACTAAAGAAATTCCTCCTCATCTCCTTCCTAAAAGAATGTTCTTTAATTTTGAGGCTATGACCTCCAGTCTTAAGACTCCCACTAGTGGAAATATGCTCTCCACATCCACTCTATCCAAGCCTTTCACTATTCTGTACTTCTAAATTCCAGTGAGTACAAGACTAGTGCTGTCAAACGTTCATCATATGTTACCCAACTAATTCCTGGGATCATTCTTGTAAACCTCCTCTGGACCCACATCCATCCTCAGATGCTCACAATATTGCAAATGCGGCCTGACCAGCGCCTTGGAGCCTCAGCATTACACCCCTGTTTTTGCATGCAAGCCCTCTCGAAACAAATGCTAGCATTGCGTTTGCTTTCTTTACTACCAATTTGACTTGCAGATTAACTTTTTGGGAATCATGCACTAGCACTCCCAAGTCCCTTTGCACCTCCGATTTCCGGATTTTCTCCCCATTTAGAAAATATTCTACGCCTTTATTCCTACTACCAAAATGCATGACTCCACAATTTGCTAACTATATTCCATCTGCCACTTCTCTGCCCACTCTCCCAACCTATCCAAATCCTTCTGCAGAGTCCCTGCTTTCTCTACTACCTGCCCTTCCACCTATTTTCGTATCATCTGCAAACGTGGCCACAAAGCCTTCAATCCCCTCATCCAAATCATTAATGTACAATATAAAGAGCAGTGGCCCCAGTGACATGCAGAACTCCGCTAGCCACTGGTAGCCAACCAGAAAAAGCCCTCATTATTGCCACTCTTTGATATCCTGATATCCATGTTAGCAAAGCTCTCATTTTCCTTAGCAACCTCTCATGTGGCATCATATAAGCATCCTATTTTTTCAGTCTGAAGAAGGGTCTCGACCCGAAACATCACCCATTCCTTCTCTCCAGACCTGCTGAGTTTCTCCAGCATTTTGTGATACCTATCCTATTTTTTGAGATATGGGGATTGCCCAGTGAAATGAAACAAAATGGGGCTATATATTCTTTCTATTCTCTGCAATTAAGAATGATAGAAAATAGACACAAAAAGTTGGAGTAACTCAGCGGGACACAACATTTCTCGAGAGTAGGAATAGGTGACCTTTCAGGTCGAGACCCTTCGCCAGACTGGTTAGGGATAAAGGAAAATTAAGAATTATACATTCTTTTGCCAAATGGGATCTCAAGATGAATGTTGGAGTGCATCTCAAACTGTTGTAGAACTGGGACCTTCACCTTGAGAATGTTTTTTTAAATGGAGAGGGTTAAAAATCTTTAATTATTTACCCCTGAGTGGTGTTAGTGCAGTTCCTATTACAGATATATTTTGGGGGACTAAAAGAATTAAGGAATATTGGAATTGGGCTAATAAATTGTTCTGGCCAGATCAACCATGATTTCATTCAACAGAAAAGTTGACTTGAGTGACCATATCATTTTCTGATTTGAATTCTCAAGCTAATCTATATTAAGTTAGTGGAAATGCTGTTTAAGCCATCCCCCACTCTTCACTTTATTCAATTCGTAACATGAAACTGTCTTTGGTGTAAATCCAATCTGCAATCTATCTATCTGCAATCTTACATCACCAATCAGCCAGCTTTTCTCAACAGCCGTTGACAACTAATAACCCAATACATTTAAGAGTAATATTTAGCCAAATGTTTTTTTTGTACATGGCAGGGCACTTTTGAATATAAAAGGCAAGATTGAGTGTAACAAATTTGACGAACTACGGATGATTCAGCATTTTATTTAAATGTAGCGCTTGATAATCAAAGTTCTGACAAAAAAGTAAGAGATGCTTGTTTATGAACATCAAAAAGTCTTTGTTGTAGGCATACTAAAGCAGATATACACGCTTATTATTTTTCAATTCTGCCTTTAAATACGATGTTTGGAAATAGCCACACTCTAGGCATTTTAAGAGAGAGTTTCAAGTACATCACCGATAGGAACAGTGGACTGTTTTATTTCCATGACAAAAGCTGTCATTCACATTGTGCGTGAAAAGCCCTGCAGCTGTAAACCAGAGTGGCATGTAGACATCAATCATGGCAAAGATCTTTCCTTCTCTAACATTTGTACAAAGATCTGTTTTATGAATTTAACTCAAATTGCGCACAGAAGCGCAAAATTATTACACGCATCTTGTGATCAACTGTTCAACAGAATATACTTTTACACCGGGGAAACTAAATGCAGATAAGATAACCAAGATGTCAAACCCTCAAATTTTGTGCATTGGTACAGTTTTGATATTTTTTGCTCATCACAAATATCTCTCACATTCTAACTCATTATTGCCCCTCACAAAACATTCAGAATCCATACATTCAGAGAAACTCATCTTTTTCAACAAACCTTTAGTTTGAACATTAATGTTAGCCCTTGGTTTCATTCTGTTCCCATTAAAGTGGGAGCTGCCAATAACATGAGCTAATATCCAAACCAGGAGGAAGCAAATAGCATACAATGGGATACAGGGCTGTGGAGTCGGAGTAATCGTGGTGCTGCTGGTGTCGGAGACACAAGAAATCAAGGAGTCGGAGGTTTTGGGATCGACTCAACAGCCTTGATGGGATAGAAAAAAAGAACAAGCAAGTGGATAAGTGGTGACTGGAGGAAATAATGAGAAAAATGTGAGGATGTTCAGGTTTTGACCTCTGTAACCAAGGAATAACTCCCTTGGTTTTTGCATTGCAGTCCTACTACAGTGATTTTGGAATTGATTGATGCTCAATAAAAGCAACGAGACATTTAATATTCTGCGAGGCACCAATAAAACAAATGTCATGGGGTAGCTTCCACTGGCTCGGAAGTTTAGAAACATGTACAGACGCTCCACGACTTACGCAAGGGGTATGTTCCGCAAACCATTGCATAAATCAGATTTTACGCAAGTCGAAATTACCTTAAAACTAGATAGAAACTAAAAAGCAGATGCTAGTTAATATACAAAATGACAGTGCTGGAAGAACTCGGGTCAGACAGCATCTCTGGAAAACATGGATAGGTGACATTTTTGGGTTGGAACCCATCTTCGCACTAATTCTGCTGAGTTACTCCAGCATTTTGCACTGTTAACCGTTAAAACCACTGCTGCTGCCTCATCCTTCTCCAGTCGCTTTGTTCACTTCGCCTCTCCCCACACCTTCAGTAACGGGTTGAGGATGCGGCCGGCGGCAGTGGTGGAGGATGGAGAGGACAAAGTGATGGGTAGATGTGGTGGGAGGGGGGGGGGGAAGCGACAGAGGGGAGAGCGGACAAAGCAACAGCCGACAGGACGAAGCGGCAGCTTGTGAAAGTGGAGGGAGCCTCTTGGTGTCCTTGCTAGTCCTGTCGGTGGCCTGAAGAAATCAATGTCGACCCGGGGCTACAACCTGAGCCGCATCAACTGGACGGTGTGGCGGCTGGCGAAGGGCTCGCTGGTGCATCTTGCGGAAGATGTCAGCGACTCGGCCGGGAGTTTGTCTCCTCCACCTCCCTTGATCTCACTAAGCGTTGAGAGCGTTGCATTGACAGTGGCCGAAACTGGGAGAGCTGGAAGCCGTTGATGCTTTTATACTTATGAAGCTGATGGGAAGCCCTTCATACCATACCACACACATACAGCCGTAAACAGGCCTTTTCGGCCCACCAAGTCCGTGCCGCCCAGCGATCCCAGTACATTAACACTATCCTACACACACTAGGGACAATTTTTACATTTACCCAGCCAATTAACCTACATACCTGTACGTCTACATACCTGTACGTCTTCATCCTCCCATTGCAATAACAATTGTTTACATTAGTGCGAGTTTACGCAAGTTGCCCATGACGCAAGTTGGGGAGTGCCTGTACACGGTCTCAGAAGTACAGCTGGCTACATAGAACTGAGCCAAGACAAAGTCAAAGACAAACTCTGAAGAAGGGTCTTGACCCGAAATGTCACCTATTTCTTCTCTCCAGAGATCCTGGCTGCCTGTCCCGCTGAGTTACTCCAGCATTTTGTCTATCTTGACCCAAGACAAAGCATCCTTACAGTTCCTGTGCAGTTCTACAGCTCATTCTGGATCCTGAGTTCTTAGCATATTCAATGGTGAAATTAATAGATTTTTGATAGATTAATAGATTAAAAGATACAATCAGCTGTATCTTTTGCAGAGGTCAAAGGCCCATAAAATTTATTCTTACTTCTATTTAAATTCTTCAACTGATGCCAAACACAGAAGAGGTGAAGCTTCTGAGGATAATGAAAGATGGAGTTTGGGAAGCCACAACAGAGCCACATGCAGGCACTACCAGCAAAACTGGAACAAAGCAAGAAGATAAACTGAAGGTACAAGCTGGAAAAGCTGCCTGTTGAGCCAAAGACTGTGAAACAATACACAAAAATGACAAAAATGTTATACCAGTGACAAATAAGTTTAGACAGCAACATAATAGTTTAATGAAAAGAAAATGACAAGAAGAGGAATAGCAGGTAATATTCAGCAAGTCAGGCTGTATCTGCAAGCAAGCTTAAGGCCGAGCAGTTTTCATGAGAATAGGCAGATGATCTGTCACTGACCTGAAACATTAACTCCGCTTCTTTTTTCATACATATTGCCCAGCTTTGTGCATTTCCAGCATGTTCTGCTTTTACTTTGTATGGAAATTATACTTATATTAGAAAAATAATTGATTGATTTATTTTTTTATGTCTTGCTGCAGTTAACACTTTGCTGGCTTGAACTTTGCAGTTAGAATCAGAGTTATACAGCGCTGAAACAGGCTCTTCAGCCCAACACGGCCATGCCAAACAAGTTGCCTAATTAGAAACACACGTAACAGTTTCCAGCACACGAACAAGCGAATCAACTCAATAGATCATTGCCAATAGATCAGCTCCACGTAAACGGCCATCTCCCATTATACTTCAACTTAACTGATCAGTACTGCATCCCAAGAACGTAGCAATTGCTTGTGCACAAGGACAAAAAAAAACTCAACCGCTCCTGGAACTGCACTTCCATCATTTACAAAATGACATTTATTAGAAATCAATTGAATAATTGATAAGTAGCATAATACTTGCAATATCATTGCATCACAATTGATATCTGCAGATATCCTGCAGGACAACACAAGTATCTCATAAACTGTGATCAGAAGAAATCCACCGTGAGAGATTTATATTTTTCAAAGCCGATTAAAACTTAACTTGGTACAAAGAAACATCTGCTAAATTAGAAAGTTCAAAGAGCCATCTTTTGAAAAAAATGTTGAAACATTCACTCGAGTTGAAAAAAACAGCAGTTAGTGATATGAATAAGATCGACCATCTTGTGCACTAAAAGAAAATCACCACAGTACAGTGTGGACACATGTAGCACCTTCAATACCCTTGAGCAGGGAGAGGAAAATGATAAAAGGTAATGAAATTTAGTTAATTGATCTCATAAGAGTCAATAATCTAACATATTAACTGTTTTCTACCCACAGACAAGTGTCCTGACAAGTCCTTTAAGTGTGTTTTTATTTCAGGCTCCCAGGATTTGCAGCACTTTGCTTTTACATTGATCTCAGCTGATAGAGGTCACAGTTTGTGCTCACTCACCACACAAGTGGATGGGTTATTAATGGGAATCCACATTTTCTGGAACCCAGCTCATTGTAATTAATTTGCAAACAATACTTTCTTCCATGTAAAATGTATATAAATACAAACTTAAAGCATCTTTTTGATATTAAAATGTGGCAATGTTTCTGGCAGAAAGAATATTTGTAGGGACAGACCACAATCTTAATTGTAAGAATTGCTGCATAGACATCTTAAATTGTAGCATTTTTCAGTCTTCTGACAAATATTTTTCACGACAATATTTTATCAAAAAAGCTTTTTTCAAAAAGGAATACTAATCGCCAGGCTTCTTACATTATGTTTTCCTCTGATTACTCAACTAATTTAAAATTAGCGGTACTCAAAAGTAAACAATGAATGTAATGAGCATATGATGAGTGCTTGACAGCACTGGGCCTCTACTCGCTGGAGTTTAAAAGTTATGGGGGGGATCTCATTGAAACCTACAAAATAATGAAAGGCATCGATAGAGTGGATGTGGAAAGGATGTTTCCACTGGTGGGAGAATCTAGGACCAGAGGTCATGGCCTCAGAATTAAAGGGTGCTCGTTTAGAAAGGAGGCAAGGAGTAACTTCTTCAGTCAGAGGGTAGTTAATCTGTGGAGACCAAGTCAGTGGATATTTTTAAGGCAGAGAGACAGACAAATTCTTGATTAGAACGGGCATCAAGGGTTATGGGGAGAAGACGGGAAAATGGGATTAGGAGGCAGAGATCAGCCATGGCGAAGTAGACTTCTTGGGCCGAATGGCCTAATTCTACTCCTATAACTTGTAAATGTAAATTAAAGAAGCACATTAATATGTCTGTTAATAGTTTTTTGTAATGTTCAATCTGATTAATGTGAATTAGATTCAGAGCATCAGCCCCAAAATAAAATAGGAATTTGATTACTTTGTATTTTGCAGCTGGGCTACCCAATTCTTTAATTTGATATTATTAAATAACCACCATATCTACAAGCAAGGATTACAGGTTATTAGTTTTTGATTTTTTTTCTGGTTATATTTTGCAATGTTCTACATAGAGCTCAAAGTGATTTGCAAAAAAGGCAGCTACTTGGTACTAATCAAGATGAAACATAGGTATGATAAGGTAAACCACAAGAACAAAGTACAATGACAAACATTTAAATTCTATGGTGCATTACTAACTAGGCACACACTGCATCCCTGGGCATAGAACATTGAAATCTATTTCCAATTTGGACACAATATTACACTGAAATTTGCATGCTTGATTTACATTGTGGCTACATTATGCAAGACAGGTAGCACAGACTAGGCTGGTATTTCCTTGGGTAAAGATTAAAATAGCGATGAAATTTTAAGATGCTTCAGTTGATGGGTCAGAGTTGAAGGAAAGAAAGCACAATTGGAGTTTTTTTTTAGATTAGGAAACCATATTGGTAAATAAAGTTAAGAAACAGATGAGCTGTTTTAATCAACCACAACTCAGTGGTGTCACTCTATTCTGAAGGCTGTTGGTTCAAGTCCGCATGGCAGTTGGTCAATTAAAAGCCTATTGGTGAGTCGCGAACAGGAGCCAAAAATATCCCATCATCAGGATGCAATGGCGATGGGTGACAGTTTTTGTAACTATAAACTTGTATCCAATGGTGACTTATGTGGGTTAGTTTATGACCTCCTGCTGTTTGTAATGACAATATGCACATAAAAATAATGATAAAATCTGCCCGCGTAGAAATGCCAAGTAATGCACTTGGGGAGGAACAGAAGAGCAAAGACCCTAAAAAATGTACATCAGATTAAGTGCTGCTCCAGTTCAAATCAACTTTCTCATAAACCAACCTCTTCATACCATAAATCAACTTTCATTTCAATACAACCAGTAATGTTTTGACAAAGACATTCAGCAACATTTTTGCAAGACATCTGTAATCAGTCTGCGTCACCTGAAGCTGCAAGATAACATGGTAGCAGGCAGTGAAGAAAGCGAATGGTATGTTGGCATTCATAGCAAGAGGATTTGAGTTTAGGAGCAGGGAGGTTCTGCTGCAGTTGTACAGGGCATTGGTGAGACCGCACCTGGAGTATTGTGTGCAGTTTTGGTCTCCTAGCCTGAGGAAAGACGTTCTTGCCTTAGAGGGAGTACAGAGAAGGTTCACCAGATTGATCCCTGGGATGGCGGGACTTACATATGAGGAAAGACTGGATAGACTGGGCTTGTACTCGCTAGAATTTAGAAGACTGGGGGATCTTATAGAAACATACAAAATTCTTAAGGGGTTGGAGAGGCTAGATGCGGGAAGATTGTTCCCGATGTTGGGGGAGTCCAGAACTAGGGGTCACAGCTTAAGGATAAGGGGGAAGTCTTTTAGGACCGAGATGAGAAAACATTTCTTCACACAGTGGTGAGTGTGGAATTCTCTGCCACAGAAGGTAGTTGAGGCCAGTTCATTGGCTATATTTAAGAGGGAGTTAGATGTGGCCCTTTTTGCTAAAGGGATCAGGGGGTATGGAGAGAAGGCAGGTACAGGCTACTGAGCTGGATGATCAGCCATGATCATATTGAATGGCGGTGCAGGCTCGAAGGGCCTATTCCTGCACCTATTTTCTATGTTTCTATGTAGCTGGCTGATAAATATAATCGTTTTAATGGATTATCTACATGGGGCGCAAAATCTTCAAGTCTCTAAGGGGTTTTCATATAATGTATGACATCACTACTTATTAGCCTTTGCAAAGTCCAACAGTATCAGGCCCTTTTAAAAGATGGGAGAAACATTGGCCCTCCCTCCAAAACAGTAGTAAAACAGTGTTAAAGAACATACTTCAAAAAACATGAAAAACATTTAAAGTGAACAAATTAAGAGTTTTCATTCATGCAGTCAACTTTAACTAATTACAACGTAGCTTTGTACAAACAGTGGTTAGTGATTTAGTGTTAGAATGATTTTTTTTAAAAAAGTAGCCATGTTAAGGATCAACAAGCTTTACTGTTCCTTGTACAAAACTCTTAAGCCTCAGGTAAAAATGACCCAAGGGCATATAAGAGCTATATATAACACAGTAATTTCTACCCCTGTTCTAAAAGGAAAGCATTATAAACAAAAATATAGTTCAATTGCACAAAATAATACTTAGTTTTAGGATTTTTTAAAGATTTCAAAACATTTAAGGAAGTGAGGCGATTAAGTATTGCGGAATTAAAAATGTCGTTTAAAAAGTTTGTTCTCAAGAATCTATTCTCTCTCTATCCTGTATTCAAATTTTATGTGCATCATCATCTTGGCTCACATTGCAGAAGCCATACCACACCAATAAAAACCATGATAATACTGTACATTCAAAAATGTCCATTGATAACAAAACTAATAGCTATCGAATGTTCCATCAATTTAAGTAATTCCAAGATACTTCAATGCATTAGTAAAATGCAAAGGGCATTTTGTAGTTTATCATACTGGACGTTACTACCTAAAAGTGCTCCCTTAGAACACAAAAGTTTGATTTCTCATTTCAAACCTAACACGAAACCAGGTGCAACTAATACAACTGTGGATGTTAACCACACTACTACTAAACCAAGACAAATAGATAGATATCTACTGAATCCAACATTTGCTTCAAATGAAGAAAATGGACCCCAGTTAAGTCAGTCAGTGGCTTGCCTAGATAAACCGCGTCCGAGTTCGAGAGATCCCATTTTGTTATTGGCACATTAACACATTTCACATTAAACAACCTTCCGCATAAAATATCTTTTGAAAATAATAACCGGCGAGGCGAACTTAAAGGGAAAAAAAAAAAAGGTTCAATTCCTACGTGCATCTCTTTCTCCAAGAGAGAAAAAAAAAGAGCTTGGTTAATCTCCTATTGCTGCCAACAATCCTGACGCTTGACAGACATCTTTATTAATGGATTTGTAGTTCTTCTCGGCTCTACTTAATAGAGTTATTGGTCGGGGATGGACAACTCCTCCCAGGGATGCCAAGTGCTGTTAAGGGCAGAGAGAGAGACACTTTCTTCAACACCGGCTTTTGAACAAAAGGGTTCGGCCGACGTGACGTCGCATTTACAAGAAAATGTTTTCAGGGGAGGGAAAAAAAAAAGAAACCAACACCAATTTTCATTCGCCATCTAATTCACCGGAAAGGCTGGAAATCCCCTGGCTTTACAATAATCGGCCTGGATTAAATAAAAAAAGTAAAAATCAACACCCATACATCGGTTCTCAGCGTTGGGTGGGTGGGTGGGTGGATTGTTTTGAAAGGGGGGTAGGAATCAGATGGATTATAAGATTTTTTTAAAAAGGGGGTCGGTGAGAATGAGGCCTCGGTCCCTCGTTAAACGAGCGGCCGGGCGGCGGCATCTCCAGCCCGGGGGAGTCTGACACGACAGGTCGGGGAAGGAGAACAAGCCCTTGCTGGCTTACCTTCAGTGCTGTCCCAGGCCCCGAGCCATCTTGCACATCCACGCAACTGGAAGAGGGGGGATTACTGTAGGCCGGCCGGGAGAGGGGAGGGGGAAGACAAGCCGGCGCTCCCTGCCCTACCGCCACCTCAGATGCACCGCCGCCACCGCCGCCGCCGCCACTGTTACTGCCGCTGCCTTCCCCCGCCGCCGTCGCCGGCCGTCCACGCCCATCGAACCGATCGCGGTGCAAACAAATATTTACAGACGTGTTTGTAAAGGTGGGAGTAGTTTTTTTTTCCTCCCAGGGAATAAAACAATGTGTGGAAGTCGGCGTGGGGAGCAGAGTAGGAGCGGCGGTAATCAGGCGGACGCCATTTTAAGAACGGACCTCCTCCTCCCCTCCCCTCCCCCCATGAGCCCGAACAGCTGGTAACCAGGGAGGGGTCACGTGACGTGCGCTTGGCCACACGAGGGGGGGGGGAGGGGGGGAGCCCGGGCCCGGCCCGTCACCGCTCCCTATACGGAGCGAGATGGTAAGGGGGGGGGGGGGGGGTTGTGGGTGGGGAGCACGTGACCGCTCCATATACGGGGCGAGACAGGGAGGAGGACGGAGCACGTCACCGCTCCATATACGGAGGGAGATGGGACGCAGCGCGTCACCGCTCCGTAAACGGAGGGAGATGTGGGACGCAGCGCGTCATCGCTCCATATACGGAGGGAGAGGGGAAGGGGGGTGTGGAGCACGTGACCACTCCATATACGGAGCAAGATGGGAGGGGGAGGACGGTGCACGTCACCGCTCCATATACGGAGGGAGATGTGGGACGCAGCGCGCTACCGCTCCATATACGGAGGGAGATGGGGGACGCAGTACGTAACCGCTCCGCATACGGGGAGACGGGGATCAACGCACGTGACTCTCCCTTATATGGAGAGCGTCTGGATGAGCACGTGACTACTCCATATATGGAGAGACCAGGTGACAGCGTCACTACGCCAGAGGGATTGCTGATGGATACAAATCTGTACAAGACTTTTATTACTGCCTATTTGCAAAGCACTTTTCCCGCCCTGAAATCACTGTAAAAACTCTTGAGGGATGGGCCCTGACATGCTTTTGGAAAAACAAATGACTTTTCCACTGATTAGCAACATTTTAAGTTTAGGTGCACACAACTAGTACAATTAAAACAAAATAAATTCATCAACACATAGTATATAATTCAAATTTTATTCTCTGTACAGGTGCAACAGATATATCCTGAAAGTTTGGTAACTGCAGTTGTTTGCACAAAAGCTTTTGTGAAGTGACAGTTACAAAAACATATCTTCCAATTTAGAAAAGGGAGCCTTTTTCTGGCATGTATATATATATTAATTCCACATTTTCCATGGCCAAGTGAGATTGCATTTGAATTCAAAGATTGAGGATTCTGTCCGAGTCCATTGTGGAAATTGTACCCAAGCTGGAGTAACTCAGCAGGTCAGGCAGCACCTGGAGAACATGAATAGGTGACTGTAGGAAGAAATTGCAGATGCTGCTTTAACCGAAGATAGACACAAAAAGCTGGAGTAACTCAGCGGGACAGGCAGCATCTCTGGAGAGAAGGAATGGGTGACGTTTCAGTCTGAAGAAGGGTCTCCACCCGAAACATCACCCATTCCTTTTCTACAGAGATGCTGCCTCTCCCGCTGAGTTGCTCCAGCTTTGTGTCTATCAGGCGAGACTTTTGTTTCTACTCCAATTTACATATTTTTGTGGGAAAGATTATTGTTGAATGAAAAATAATTATCTTAACATGAAATTTAAATTGTTTCACTAAAACAGGCAAGTCGTACACTGACAAAAAACAAGTTTGTAGCAAGATATGTAAAAAGACATTATATAAATTATATAGTTATACAAACATTACTAGCATTATTACTAGCTTTGCCAAGATTTTACATTGAAATGTTTGCTCTTTTCTAGCATTGTATGAATATATCACGATGTATTTTTTCTCTCCAAGATCAAGGCTGTAAATTCGTTTTGTGCTTTCATATGGAAAAATTGTTTTCAGGACACATTTTCCATGGCCAAGTGGGATAGTACTTGCAATCAACGATTAGATTTTAGTCATAGAGAGTCATAGAGTCCTACAGCACAGAAAGAGGCCCTTCGGCCCATCGTGTCCGTGCCGCCCGTTACCAAACACAGTCTAATTTTAATCCCATTTTCCCGCATTTGGACCGTAGCCCTGAATGTTGTAGCATTTCAAGTGCCCATCCAAATGCCTCTTAAACGTTGATAGTTTTGTGATAGTACATTGTGGAAATTGTACCCCAAAACTCCTAGAAAACTCTCTTCTTTTAGTATCTACTTAATCTTGAGACAACAACCATAAAAGATGCTTAAAGTTGGATACTCATCCTGATGCATTATGCATAGTCTCAATGTTGCAAGCACAGCATGATAATAGCAAGATAATATTATTTGTCAGCTGTTGCTTGAGCTACTAAGGGTTTGACTTAAAAAGAGTAAAGCTATTATAATAAAGTATAATTCACAATTTTTGTTTTGATTAGAACTCTATCACCATCTTCACAGTTGACATGGAATAAATCCCTGTTCACAAATGTATTGAATTTTATATCGCACTTAAATCCTGCCATATTACTCACTTTATTTGTAATTAATTTTAGAAATTTGTACACTTCACATCCTGTGTCTTTGGTCCACGTGGAAGAAATTAATTTAGAGGGAAATTAAAAGAAAATGAAAAGCGGAGACTTCGCAAGTTTGCTTCGAGACTTTATTGCATGATATCATGGAGAGATGGCGGCAGTAAACTGCCCACCAGTTCTCTGACTTCACAGCAGAATTAACTGACAGTTATACTGTGCAGTAAACAACTTTTGTTTTTTTTGTTAGATACTACTCTATGAAAATATTCTATCAACTATATGGGTACCAATTATTTTATTTGTCATGACATACTTTTGGTTATGTTAATCTTATTCAACAACATATGGTTAATACGTCAAACACAATACAAGGGCATCTTGACATTATTCTACCTCACCTTTTAGGCAGCCCGTGCCACCATCCTCTCTCTGAGCCTATCATAAGCCCCCCATTTACAGTAACATTTCTATGCCACCAGCGGAAGGTCATCACAGTCTGGTTTGGGAACAGCTCTGCCCAGGACAGGAAGGCCCTGCACAGAGTAGTGCGTTCAGCAGAACGCACCATGGGAACTACACTCGCCCCCCTGCAGGACCTATACATCAGGAGGTGTACATCGAGAGCAAGCAAGATTATGAGGGACCCCTGCCACCCCAGCAACAGACTGTTCCAGCTGCTATGGTCAGGCAAACGCCTCCGCTGTCACGCTGTGAAGACGGAGAGGATGAGATGGAGTTTCTTCCCACAAGCCATCAGGACTGTTAACTATTATAACTCCAGGGACTAAATTTTGTCTTCTCTATATTAACTTTAATTTATATGCTGTAACTGTAATTCTTTTTTTGCACAATCCGCAGGCATTGCCACTTTCATTTCACTGCACATCATGTATGTGTATGTGACAAATAAACTTGACTTGACTTAGTCTACTGTACCTTCTCACAGAAGGGAAAACAGCTTTGTTATCTCCTCTACTATTTCATGTTTACCTTTACCATCCACCCTTCAACACATTCCCAGATAAGAGGTAATACGTCTAATCTTACTTTGCCGATTCTTACGGACCTCTTCTGCACCTGGTCAACGAGAGATGCCAATTGTCACATCCAAGCACCCTTTCGTTACCTTGTTCAATTCCAATCAAAATTAAGTAAGGAAGGATATTAATTTTTCTTCCACAGTCCACCTTGAGGATATTGCAAACTTGACTATATCTGGCACAGAAGCAATCTTGTAACTTGTTGTCAGGTTTAGCCGAGCCAAGTAATATATCTCTGGAGAACAAAGAAAAACCCAATATTCATTTCCTCTCACACTGCATCTTGATAAAAATATGGAAAGGTTATTTCAATGCAGAATAAAAACATTTGGTTTAAATTGTGTGTTGATTGCATTTCAAAATCATGTATTAGGTAGCTTTAAGATATATTGGTTGCCACTGGCAATGTGAAAAAATCTGCCTGTGCAATAAAGTCAGGGAGGTCAAATGTCAATTGACCTCAAAAATGAAACTAAAAAGAAGTGACATCAGTGGAATAACAACATTCACATTTTTCCTCATAAATGCCACTCAATAAATCATAGCTTGAATTGAGGTTAGCTTCAAGAGAATTACCACAAACAAGTCTAAATGAGTACCACTCAAAATTTCCAGGAAATCGTTTGTAAGCACATTTCTACATACAGGACAATATTTACTACATTGAATGTAGTAAATTAACTTTGAGAATTAAATGTTATTCTTTCCACATGCCATAGTTTCTGATGTAATCAGTTATTAATAATTATTCCACTGGATGTCTTAACATCCATCCATTCCACTGATGTAACTTCAGCCTTTTAATTTTGTTACCCATTCCTACTTCCCATCTTTATTGCAAAGGCAATAAAGATTGCAAACTTCTACTCTTTGACTATGACCATTATTGGTGTGGTAACTTCGTTTCTTGTCCACTCAAAGTGCTTTTAATATTCAATTTTAGGAGGGGAGAGTTTATCTTTAGATTTAGATTTTTTAGATTTAGAGATACAGCGCAGAAACAGGCCCTTTGTATGAAATGGGTGAACCAGGTGAGTCTGTACTCATTGGGATACAAGAAAGAGAGGTGACCACATTGAAACATACTGGAAAAATGTTGAGGAAGTATCCTCTTGGGAGTCTAAGACCAGAAGACAGAATCTCAAATGTTTTGTCCACCTAAGGAGATGCAAGTCTTTGGAATATACTAACTGTAAAGTCTGGAAACTGAAAAGGCATACGTCCTGAAGTAAGCTTAGATATCTCACAGCAAAAGTCACACTAAAGTTGCACCCATGATAAAATGGAGCTTGAGGGGAAGAAGCTTAGATTTGAAACTAATGTCTTAAATTTAACTAAAGACAATCACAAAGATATGAAGACACAGTTACTAAAATGGACTGGGAAAATAGATGAGATGGTGGTCTATCAGTGGGAGATATTTAAAGAAATACTTAATTCTCAACATTATAGACAATAGACAATAGGTGCAGGAGTAGGCCATTCAGCCCTTCGAGCCAGCACCGCCATTCAATGCGATCATGGCTGATCACTCTCAATCAGCACCCTGTTCCTGCCTTCTCCCCACACCCCCCCACTCCGCTATCCTTAAGAGCTCTATCCAGCTCTCTCTTGAAAGCATCCAACGAACTGGCCTCCACTGCCTTCTGAGGCAGAGAATTCCACACCTTCACCACTATCTGACTGAAAAAGTTCTTGCTCATCTCCGTTCTAAATGGCCTACCCCTTATTCTTAAACTGTGGCCCCTTGTTCTGGACTCCCCCAACATTGGGAACATGTTTCCTGCCTCTAATGTGTCCAATCCCCTAATTATCTTATATGTTTCAATAAGATCCCCCCTCATCCTTCTAAATTCCAGTGTATACAAGCCTAATTGCTCCAGCCTTTCAACATACGACAGTCCCGCCATTCCGGGAATTAACCTAGTGAACCTACGCTGCACGCCCTCAATAGCAAGAATATCCTTCCTCAAATTTGGAGACCAAAACTGCACACAGTACTCCAGGTGCGGTCTCACCAGGGCCCGGTACAACTGTAGAAGGACCTCTTTGCTCCTATACTCAACTCCTCTTGTTATGAAGGCCAACATTCCATTGGCTTTCTTCACTGGCTGCTGTACCTGCATGCTTCCTTTCAGTGACTGATGCACTAGGACACCCAGATCTCGTTGAACATCCCCTCTTCCTAACTTGACACCATTCAGATAATAATCTGCCTTTCTATTCTTACTTCCAAAGTGAATAACCTCACACTTATCTACATTAAACTGCATCTGCCGTGTATCCGCCCACTCACACAACCTGTCCAAGTCACCCTGCAGCCTTATTGCATCTTCCTCACAATTCACACTACCCCCCAGCTTAGTATCATCTGCAAATTTGCTAATGGTACTTTTAATCCCTTCATCTAAGTCATTAATGTATATCGTAAATAGCTGGGGTATATAAAGAGGATAAAAATAAATCGAGTAAGCAAACTGAAAAAGAAAACAAAAACAGCAAAAGTGAGAGCAGCAGAATTAATTGATCCCTCAGAGAATGATGTTGGGGAATTTGTAATGGGAAATAAGAAAATGGCTGACTGAACAAATATTTTGTACCTGTTTTCACCTTAGAGGACACTAAAACATCCCCAATAATAGCTGATCCAGAGCAAAAATAATGAAGGAACTTAAAACAAATCAGCAGAGGAAAAGAACTAAGCTAGACACAAAAAGCTGGAGCAACTCAGCGGGACAGGCAGCATCTCTGGAGCGAAGAAATGGGTGACATTTCGGATCGACACCCTTCTTCAGACTGGTTAGGGATAAGGGAAACGAGCGATATAGACGACGATGTGGAGAGATAAAGAACAATGAACTAAGCTAATGGGAATAAAGGTTGTCAACTCTCTGGGACATAATGACCATGCTAGGTCAAGGAATAGTAGAATTAGGCCATTCGGCCCATCGTCTACTCTGCCATTCAATCACAGCTGATCTACCTCTCCCTCCTAACCCCATTCTCCTGCCTTCCCCCGATCACCTCTGATACCCGTACTAATCAAGAAGACAGGGCATTAAACGTAGTAGCCAGAGAACTGCACATCGTGTATGTGACAAATAAACTTGACTTGACATGACTTGATGTATTCATTGTAATAGTTCAAACTTCATACTCTGGAAATGTTCAGGAAGACATTTCCAGAGTATGAATGTCCAGAAAATACAAATACAATCCCCCCCTATTCAAGAGAGGGAGACAGAGAACCACACTAGTTTGTTTAATATTTGTCTCTGTGAAAATGCTGCAATTCATCAGGTGAATGGACATTTAGAAAATAATAAATGTATTATTTATTAGAGAGAGCAAATAGATTACAAAAACAGGGATGTAATGTTGAGGCTTCATAAGGCACTAGTCAGACCAATTTGGAGTATTCAGAGCAATTTTGGGCCCTATATATGAGGAAGGATGTGCTGGCGCTGGAGAGGGTCCAGAGGAGGATTACTGGAATGATCCCAGGAATGAGTGGGTTAACATATGATGAACGTTTGACAGCACTGGGCCTCTACACACTGGAGTTTAGAAGGATGAGGGGGGGACCTTATTGAAACTTACTGAATAGTGAAAGGCCTGGATAGAGTGGATGTGGAAAAGATGTTTCTACTAGTGGGAGTGTCTAGGACTAAAGAAATTCCTCCTCATCTCCTTCCTAAAGGAACATCTCCTTCCTGAAGGAACATAATTTTACTCTTAACTGTGGTGAATCTGTGGAATTCATTGCTACAGAAGGCTGTGGAGGCCAAGTCAATGGATATTTCTAAGGCAGAGATAGATAGATTCTTGATTAGTACGGGTGTCAGGGGTTACGGGGCAAAGGCAGGAGGTTGGGGTTGAGAGGGGAAGATAGATCAGCCATGATTGAATGGCAGAGTAGATTTAATGGGCCAAATGGTCTAATTCTGCTCCTATGAACTTACCCAACAGGATCAATTTACAGTTTCCAGTTAATCTACCAACTTGCACGTCATTAAGACGTGGGACGAAAACTGAAGCACTGGAAGGAAACCCACAAAGCCACATAGAGAAGTGCAACTATACGCATACACCACCCAAGGTTAGGATTGAACCGGTGTTTGCTGACGTTGTAAGGCAGTGACTCTACAAACTGTAGATAGACACAAAATGCTGGAGTAACTCAGCGGGACAGGCAGCATCTCTGGAGAGAAGGAATGGGTTACATTTCGGGTCGAGACCTTTCAGACTGTCAGGAGAGAGGGAGATACAGAGATAAGGAAGTGTAGGGTGTGAAAACGAGACAATGGGGACGGGGATAAAGGAAAATGTAAAATATACAGAGATAAGGAAGATAAATCACCGATCTTTTACTCTATGATAAATTTGTTGTGTACATAGACAAAGCCTTTAAACATTTGACGTAGACACAAGGAACTGCAGATGCTGGTTTATTAAAAAAAGTGCTGGAGTAATTCAGAGGGTCAGCAGCATCTCTGGAGAACATGGATAATGAAGTTGGGTCGATACCCTTCTTCAGACTTTAAATGTTTCCTTTTGTTTAAGCACTCAAATTGAAAGGTTTAATGATAGATAATCTATTTTAGCGCACCCACCTCTTGTGGAATGCAAGGTTTACCAGGATTCTGGTTTTTTTGTACTCCATACACCAAGTGAAATGACTTAATGATTCAAATTCTAACTTAAGACATCTTAACTGAAATAACAAATTACATTTAGTGCACAAGATCTTTTAAATTCCAGCCGTGAATAGTAAATAATTATTCCCACAGGAAAGAACTCTATAAACAATTACAAATGAGCTTTTGTTGAGAAACTGCCAAGTGTGGATTTTATAATTCAATATTGTTTTAAAAAGTAATGCTGTCAATATTCACATTTACAGTCTTATCTTTATTTAAAATGAGAAAAGGGCATAAATTTTAATTTATACACACTGAAGTAACAATTGTCTTTTAAAATGTTTAACCCACATTATATTAAAATACTGGCAACACTTTTTTTAAAAGTTTATACATTTATGAAAAATATGCTTCAGATAAAATGAAACATTTAAAACAGCTACACTGTTCTAATAGCTTAAAGTATTGCAATGTACATTTATCAAGCTGATGCTCCAAAGATAAACAAATCAAGATATGATATGACATTTTTTTTAAAGGCTTATGACATCTAAAATTAATGATCAGCCATGTTGATATCTGCTTTAATATACACAGATAGCTGTAATGGTATTGAACCAAGACAAGCAAGTTACATTCATCTCATACAATTTCTTCTGATAAGTTGATAATGTTTGAAGATTATTATCCAGCACTCCAACAAGAACAGATTCAGGGTCCTGTGAAAACTAACATTTCTGGCTCACAGGACAATAAGTCAAATTTGGCAAGTTTCCTGAAATCTGGTTGTAGCTAAGGAACTGTACCTCGTTCACGATGTCTCCTCTCAGGAGACCCTTTAAAACAATGCTGAAGTTAACAAAAGCGAACTGGAATAGGTTTGCATGTAACAATTACCAGTATAGACAACAGCCAAAAATCTGCTTATATTGTACATTTTCTATGAAATAACAAGTGACAGTTTAAGTATATGATAAGTCAAACCAATGTAGATTATTCATATTATAACATTGCTAATAAAAGCATTAATACAAAAGAATAGCAAATGAGGAAGACAAGGAAGATACTGATGAAGATACTCCTTGAAGCATCGAGTAGTATTTGAAATATGGCAATAGAGACTGTGATGTTCCAAAAGTGACAAAACAAAATTTGGGCATTTTACAAAAGCTGTATATAATGCACTCGATTTTTCACAGGTGCAAGAATCCCCACAAGTAACCCACGTAGCAAACCGCTACAGCTCATGTGCATCCTGCTTTTTCTTTAAACTGGCGGTTTGTTATAGTCAATTCCAAAGTAAGTGGGAGTACTGTTCAATGTAGGAGAAAAATAATGTCAGTCTGAAAAATAATGAAGGTAGGAAGGTAGATGAAAGACAATGGAATTTGTCAGATGACAGAAAAGGTATATGGCTAGAAAGCTGGGATTGCTCCAATTTGGACTTCAGATGTACAGCGTGGAAACAGGCCCTTCGGCCCACACAGAGTCGCACTGACCAGCGATCACCCCTTACACACTAGCACTATCTTACACACTAGGGAGTGTATAATTTTACTGAAGCCAATTAACCTACAAACCTGTATGTCTTTGGAGTGTGGGGAGAAGCCGGAGCACCCGGAGAAAACCATGTGATCAGCCATGATCACGGTGAATGGCGGTGCTGCTTCGAAGGGCCGAATGGCCTACTCCTGCACCTATTGTCTATTATAAAACCCATGCGATCACAGTGTGAATGTGCAAACTCTGTCCAGACAGCACCTTTAACCAAGATCGAACCTGGGAATCTGGCGCTGTAAGGTAGCAGCTCTAACTGAAAGTGGAAATCACGTTGCCCATGTTGTGTGGATATAAACCACAAAACACACAGAACTGCAGGCGTAACCTACCGTTAAATAAGTTGAAAAGCTTACTTTTTTTGTTCCTGTTTTGAGTAAGAATGACTGAATCCGCTTCAAAGTATGCAGAAAAAAATCAATTTGTGAGTTACAGTAAAGTACTTTTTTTTTGCCATTTTGTAAGAGGGCAATTTAAAAGCAAAAGGAGTTATTTACCCAAGTACACCGCAGTACTCAACTTAGATGTCTGAACATAGAGACAAAGTGCTGGAGTAACTCAGCGGGTCAGGCAGCATCTCTGGAGAACATGGATAGGTGACACCGTACTTTGTCACATGAGACACCATACTTTGCTAATGAGACATCATACTTTGAATGGTGACATCTAACAGGGTTTTTATTAAAAGAGTCTCCAGGTGTTTACATCTCAAAGGCAAGTTTTATTCAGGTGCTACTTGTGCTTTCAGGTTATCTTCATATGAACAATTGTACTGAATGATGACGCAGGTCAAACAACAATAGACAATAGGTGCAGGAGGAGGCAATTCGGCCCTTCGAGCCAGCACCACCATGCAATGTGATCATGGCTGACCATTCTCAATCAGTACCCCGTTCCTGCCTTCTCCCCATACTCCCTGACTCCGCTATCCTTAAGAGCTCTATCTAGCTCTCTCTTGAATGCATTCAGAGAATTGGCCTCCACTGCCTTCTGAGGCAGAGAATTCCACAGATTTACAACTGTCTGACTGAAAAAGTTTTTCCTCATCTCAGTTCTAAATGGCCTACTCCTTACTCTTAAACTGTGGCCCCTGGTTCTGGACTCCCCCAACACTGGGAACATGTTTCCTGCCTCTAACGTGTCCAACCCCTTAATAATCTTATATGTTTCGATAAGATCCCCTCTCATCGTTCTAAATTCCAGTGTATACAAGCCTAGCCGCTCCAGTCTTTCAACATAGGACAGTCCCGCCATTCCGGGAATTAATCGAGTAAACCTATGCTGCACGCCCTCAATAGCAAGAATATCCTTCCTCAAATTTGGAGACCAAAACTGCACACAGTACTCCAGGTGCGGTCTCACTAGGGCCCTGTACAACTGCAGAAGGACCTCTTTGCTCCTATACTCAACTCCCCTTGTTATGAAGGCCAACATTCCATTGACTTTCTTCACTGCCTGCTGTACCTGGTTGCTTCCTTTCAGTGACTGATGCGCTAGGACACCCAGATCTCATTGTACGTACCCTTTTCCTAACTTGACACCACTCAGATAATAATCTGCCTTCCTATTCTTACCACCAAAGTGGATAACCTCACACTTATCCACATTAAACTGCATCTGCCATGCATCCGCCCACTCACACAACCTGTCCAAGTCACCCTGCAACCTCATAGCATCTTCCTCACAGTTCACACTATCACCCCGCTTTGTATCATCTGCAAATTTGCTAATGGTACTTTTAATCCCTTCATCCAAGTCATTAATGTATATTGTAAATAGCTGCGGTCCCAGTACTGAGCCTTGCGGTACCCCACTAGTCACTGCCTGCCATTCTGAAAGGGACCCATTTATTCCCACTCTTTGCTTTCTGTCTGCCAATCAATTTTCTATCCATGTCAGTACCCTACCCCCAATACCATGTGCTCTAATTTTGCCCACTAATCTCCTATGTGGGACCTTGTCGAAGGCTTTCTGAAAGTCGAGGTACACCACTTCCACCGGCTCTCCCCAGTCAATTTTCGTAGTTACATCCTCAAAAAATTCAAGAAGATTAGTCAAGCATGATTTCCCCTTTGTAAATCCATGCTGACTCGGAACGATCCCATTACTGCTATCCAAATGCTCCAAACATTACCGATCTACTCCAAAGAAAAGGAGGGAAGATGAACTAAACCAATTATGCTGGCAACAATGAAATATTTCAAACTACAAGGCATATATATTTTGGAATTAATGTTTCAATTAGCATTTCACATTGGAGACTTAATGCCAGATAGACAGGTAAATCACATTACCTGCATTAATTTGTCTAATGAGGCTCAATAATGTTATAGTTTTCTCAATGTCTGATATTAAGTGCTAACTAAGCAACTTCTATAATTAACATAGGCACAAAATGCTGGAGTAACTCAGCGGGTCAGGCAGCATCTCTGGGGAGAAGGAATGGGTGACGTTTCGGGTCGAGACCTTTCTTCAGACTGATGTCGGGGATTGGGCAGGACAAAGATAGAATGTAGTCAGAGACAGTGGTGGGAGAACTGGGAAGGAGAGGGGACAGAGAGGGAAAACAAAGGCTATTTGAAGTTAGAGAAGTCAATGTTCATACCGCTGGGGTGTAAGCTACCCAAGCGAAATATGAGGTGCAGTTGCTCCAGAACAGGAACGTCAGATTGGGAAAGGGAGGGGGAGTTGAAGTGCTGAGCACCCGGGAGATCAGGTAGGTTACGACGGACTGAGCAGAGGTGTTCAGCGAAACGATCGCCGATCCTGCGCTTGGTCTCACCTGGAACAGAGTATACAGTAGATGAGGTTGGAGGAAGTGCAAGCAAACCTTTGCCTCACCTGGAAAGACTGTTTGGGTCCTTGGATGGAGTCGAGGGGGGAGGTAAAGGGACAGGTGTTGCATCTCCTGCGGTTGCAGGGGAAAGTACCTGGGGAGGGGGTGGTTTGGATGGGAAGGGACGAGTTAACCAGGGACTTGCGGACGGAACGGTCTCTGCGGAAAGCAGAAAGGGGTGGAGATGGGAAGATATGACCAGTGGGTGGGATTCAGTTGGAGGTGGTGAAAATGTTGGAGGATTATATGCTGTATGCGACGGCTGATGGGGTGGAAGGTGAGGACAAGGGGAACTCTGTCCTTGTTACGAATGGGGGGAGGGGGAGCAAGAGCGGAGCTGTGGGATATTGAGGAAACTCTAGTGACATCTATAATGGAAGAGGGGAACCCCCGTTTCCTAAAGAATGAGGACGTCTCCGATGCTCTGGTATGGAAAACCTCACCTTGGATGCAGATGCGGCGTAGACGGAGGAATTGGAAGAAGTGGATAGAGTCTTTACAGGAAGCAGGGTGGGAAGAAGTGTAGTCTAGATAGCTATGCGAGTCGGTAGGTTTGTAGTAGATGTCGGTCAGAGTCTGTCTTCTGTGATGGAGACGGTGAGATCTAGAAACGGTAGGGAGATGTTGGAGATGGTCCAAGTGAATTTGAGCGCAGGATGGAAATCGGTGGTGAAGTTGATGAAGTCAGTGAGTTCTGCATCAATGCAGTCATCAATGTAGTGGAGGTAGAGTTTGGGGATTGAGCCAGTGTATGCCTGGAACAGTGATAGTTTGATGTACCGTACATAGACACAGGCATAGCTAGGGCCCATGCGAGTGCCCATAGCTACGCCTTGGATTTGGAGGAAATGGGAGGAGTCGAAGGAGAAGTTGTTGAGGGTAAGGACCAGCTCTGCTAGGCGGAGGAGAATATTGGTAGACGCAAATTGGCTGGCTCTGCGGTCAAGGAAGAAACGGAGGGCTTTAAGACCCTCCTGTGGGGGATGGAGGTGTCGAGTAACTGGACATCCATAGTAAAGATGATGGAGTAGGGGCCTGGAAAACGGAAGTGATTGAGGAGACGAAGAGCATGTGGGGTGTTTTGGACATTGGTAGGGAGGGATTGGACCGGGGGGGATTGGATGGAGTCGAGGTATGTGGAAATTAATTCGGAGGGACATGAACAAGCAGAAACAATGGGTCTGCCAGGACAGTTCTGTTTGTGGATTTTGGGGAGAAGGTAAAATCAGGCCGTGCGGGGCTGGGGAACAATAAGGTTGGAGGCTTTAGAGGGCAGAGAGCCGGAAGTGATGAGATCAGTAATGGTGTTTGAGATTAAGGCATGATGCTCATTTGTGGGGTCATTAAGATGCTGCAGCACTGCATAATATGAAAGATAGTACCACGTATCAATCCCAAGTCATTAATTATGGTTCATTGTTGAAATATGCCTGAAATATCACACAACGGTGATCGGGCTGATCACCAACGGCGATGAAACAAAATACAGAGCGGAGGTGTAGAACCTGGCGGACTGGTGCTCTGATAACAACCTGTCCCTAAATACCACCAAGACCAAGGAGCTGATGATCAACTTCCGTAGGTCACACAACGGGGAATACGCCCCCATCTTTATCAACGGGGAGTGTGCAGAGAGTGTCCAGCTTCAAGTTTCTGGGCACTTACATTTCGGAGGACCGAACATGGTCCAATAACACTGCTGCGCTGGTCAAGAAGGCACAGCAACGACTGTTCTACCTAAGAACACTGAAGAAGTCTGGTCTACCCCAACAGCTGCTGACGACCTTCTACCGGTGCACCATAGAAAGCATCCTAACACATGGCATCCCTGTGTGGTACCTCAGCTGCATGAAGGCAGAGAGGAAAGCTCTTCAGCGGGTAGTCCATAGAGCTCAGAGGACCACCTTGGAGGGCATCTACAACACACGATGCCTCAGAAAAGCCACCAGCATCCACAAAGACTCTTCACACCCCTGCAACAGTCTATTCGAACTTCTACCATCGGGCAGACAATACAAGGCCTTCTACGTCCGCACCTCCAGACTCAGGAACAGCTTCATCCCCATGGCCATAGCTGCTATGAACCGGTCCTGCTGAGCTGGATGGTCACATCGCACAGTGAACCGGCACAGACCTACTTGCACTTTATTCTGTTTTAAAACTGTTCTAATTTGTTTCATTGGGTTGTTTAAATTAATACTGACTAGCTAATTAAATTATTGCATCGTATGGGAGGCGCATTCCCAATCTCGTTATACCCCTGTACAATGACAATAAAGATATATTGTATTGTATTGTAGAGTTACAGATAACTGTGAAGTAAGCAATCTTGGGGAAAAAAACCCCACAATAATTCTTTGTTTTTACATCTACATTTGGATTGAAAAATATTCATTTGTGGAAATGGAGCTCCCTGCATGGGAGCTTTTGTTCTAGAATGGGATTATTAGATTTACCAATCTCTGGTGCAGGTCGGGCGTCAACAGAATGCCAGCAATAAATGTCAGAGACAACAATATATGGCACCTTTATAAATATATGACATTTAAAAATAGCATACATGCATTCAAGGAGTGCCATGTCTATAGCTGTCAAACATGACAAAGTTTATTTCAGGAAAAAAAACCTCAACTTAAAGAAACGTAGTATCAAAGAAAAATGATAGTCAATGTAATTGGAGATAGCCAATAACGATGTTCAACAATATATGCAGCTTTCCCCAATTACATTTCTCTTCAAAGTTCCACATATGCTCAATTCATTCAAAACAAATAACATACATTTCTGTTCCTTTATTACCTCAATAACTAATTAATGAACAGTAAAGTTCGTAGTTAAATTCAAAATCACAAGTTCAAGTTCAAAATCACAGCAATTTGTTGACTGAACAAATGCACCTCTTTAATTAGATGGGCTTTCTCCTTAAAACAAACAGAGGCGTACAAATCAAGTTTAAAAAAGGGAGACAATCACATTTGGATAGGAATAATGGATCTAGACTTAATTTGGAGTTTATAAAAATAACACTTCAAATGAATTTAACAATAGTGTGCATTACAACAATAAAATATTGATAGCCTTTATTTAGTGGACAAGGTTGAGAGGAAATCTACAATATTTGAAGTTTTGATAAGATATTTCACGATTTGACCAGATATACTAGTAACCAGATATAGCACACATTTAAGCCATTCTCCAAAGGAATAAAGAGGAGGTTGACTGTTTTTGGTAAAAATATACACACAGGCTCGCTGCTATGTAGAATATGCTAACAAATGGCAGTGAATCTGCAGACTGTAGCTGTATGAATGGGTGGGGATAATAAACCTGATATGTGGTGGGGGGGGGGGGGGGAAGAAGTGGAAAATTTGAGAGGTGGGAAAAATGACACCAAATAGATGGTTTCTTCACAACAGAGATATTATGAGTCAGGTATCCCCAGCATTTGCTGTGACATTTTCAGCTTTACCAAATGTGCATTTCCCATTGTTGGAGTACCGTGACTGCTTAAACATTTGCATGCTGACCCATTAACATAAGAATCTGCCTAACGGAAAAGTATTGTGCACTACATTTTAAAAAAAGAACAATATTCACTGTAAAAGAAATAGACCAAAGATTAAAGTTGCAGACAGGCACATTTGAAGGTCACAAACATTAGGCATACACTTCACATTTGATTCATAATTAGTCTATATGGATTCTTCTTATAAGGAGCTAGTTTATTTTTTAATTAGTTACCTTAAAAAGATACTGTATCAAATTGAAGGGGATGCTTGCAGACCAGCTCAGATCGTGATCGAGAGAGAGAGAGAGTACGGTCACGATTTCAGCCTCTTTTTTGGTGGTTCTTCATCCGAGCTGCTCATACTGCTGCTGGAACTAGAGTCAGAGTCGGAATCCGAAGATGAAGTTTCACTTGATGAAGAAGTTGAGGAAGACGAGGAGCTGTCGGTTGACGAACTGTCTTCGTCACTGCTGCTGCTTCCTGATGTCGAGGAATTGGATGATGTTTCACTGTCTGACGATGAGTCGGTCGAAGTACTGCTGCTGCTGCTGCTAATGCTCTGGGACCTTGCAATGAAAGTGAATACAACAGACATTGAACTGATTGATTGAAAGATACAGCATGGAAACAGGCCCTTCAGCCCACTGAGTGCACACCGACCATTGGTCACCCTTTCACACTGGTTCTATGTTATCCCACTTTCTCCATCCACCCCTTACACATTATGGGCAATTTATAGAGGATAATTAACCTATCGACCTACATGTCTTTTGCTTACAGGAGGAAACTACCCGGGAAAACCCCCCCACACATTCACAGCGAGGCAGTGCAAACTCCACACAAGCAACACCCAAGCTCAGGATCAAATGCAGATCTCTGGCGCTGTGAGGCATTACCTCTGCCAGCTGCATCACTGTGCTGCCCACATATATCATACAGCATAGAACACTCGTTATCTGTACACTGTGGACAGCTTGATTGCAATCACGTATATTATTTTCTTTGGCTGGACAGCATGCAACAAAAAGCTTTCCACTGTAACTCGGTACATATGACGATAATAAATGAAACTAAACACAAGAACATGCCTTTTGGCCCACAATGTCTGTGCTGAACATAATGCCAGGACAAACTCTTGTCTGTCTGCTTATAATCCATATCCCTCCATTCCTTGCATATCCAAAAGTCTCTTAAATGGTTATTCTTATTATCTTCCTGTCTCCACCTATATCCTTCCTTTGTCCCGCCCCCCCCGACATCAGTCTGAAGAAGGGTCTCGACCTGAAACGTCACCCATTCCTTCTCTCCTGAGATGCTGCCTGACCTGCTGAGTTACTCCAGCATTTTGTGAATAAATACCTTCGATTTGCACCAGCATCTGCAGTTATTTTCTTATATTCTTATTATAAAATCATATCCAATTTTTAAAATGTAAAAAAAATTATACACACACACACACACAGGTATTAGAAGTAGTATACAGTTCATATCTGCTTTCTTTTTTTAAATTCAAAATAATTATATTTGCTGCGAGTTTCTTTAGGTTTACCCTATTTTATTTTACGGAGAAAAACATTTTGGCAGTGATTATGAATACTTCCCTTGCTTGATAGATTCAAAGAAATAAGTGATATCCATTCTCGAGACACATGAACTACGAGTAAACTATTCAGGCCCTTGCGCCTGCTCCACCATTATCTCTGTACCGGCCACTCCCCTTACATCAGTCTGAAAAAGGATCTTGACCCGAAACGTCACCCATTCCTTCTCTCCAGAGATGCTGCCTGTCCCGCTGAGTTACTCCAACCTTTTGTGTCTGTGCACAATTTAACAAAATCATGATTGATCTTTTACCTCGACACCCACTTTGCTGCACTAACCCCACATCCCTCAAGTTTGAAGAGCCTCAAACCTTTGCAATGGCTGGGGGTTCTGTATTCATTTGCAATCACAACCCAAACCAGGAACATGGATGAGAGAAGATTGCCTCATCTTACAATTACCCCTTTGTGCAAAGCATTCAGATAACTCTTCCCTCTCCCATGGGCTGGAATGTCTGTTGCCATCTCCAATTAATGACTCTAAACCAAAAGGGCCATTCTTAGTCGCATGTGCGACCAAAAATATGAAAAATTGTGGAAAACATCTCTTCAAATTCTGAAAGCATTACAGGTATATTGCTTTGTACTGTATATATGACTTGTATATGTCAAAGTTTATCAAGTGAAATTTTTATATGTTGTGCTGACAGTGGTTGTTTAGGGTCAGAGGTCAAATAAGACTGGTCACGTGTGTGACCTCACACTGAAGCATTTTTTTTATAACTCAGTTTTCTTACAAAATCTGAATTTAAAAAAAGGTTCTGTAGGTAGGAAAATAGCAATGAATAAGATTAATCTCTTACAAGAATTTTTTAATGTATTGCTTTATGTGATGACGTCTGGTCACGTGTGTGACATTTTGGTTCACATTTCAAAGAATGGCCCAAAAGCTCCTCTCCAGAATGGAGGAGGACATGTCTGCAACGGGCCTTTGTGGACAGCTGCAGCTGGGACTGCAAAATGGCTCCAAAATGGCACCTCTTGCATATGGATTTGGTGGGCTGTTCTGTACATACTGTACTGACCGGGGTGATCGTGCTTCTGTACAGGGATAGACTTGCTGGTCTGTATGCAAAAAAAATTACTTCACTGCACCTGGTACACCTGACAAAGAAACCATTGACCAAGAAACAAAGTCTAACGGCAGACATGCTTGGCCTAGATCATACTGGCAAAGAGGAGCTCCCATCTGCTGTTACGATGTGTAATTTGTCTTGCCATCTTTAATGTGTAATAATTAAATTGAAATAATTAAGGCTCTTCGCATCTGTTTATAGTACACTTCCAGTGGCGTGATAATATTTTAAACCTTCAGGATAGATTAGGCCTGGGCTATTTCATGCACTCCCTTTATACTCACTGGGACCCTGCTCTCCACACACCTTGAAGCGGATCGATTCAATAGACAATAGGTGCAGGAGGAGGCCATTCGGCCCTTCGAGCCAGCACCGCCATTCATTGCTAGTTACAGGAAAACACTACTGCTTCAACAGCTCGCTGCATATTCCATTATTTTAAAAGATCAATGAAGGACTTATACAACTCTTGCTTCTCTTAACTCCTCAGATGCGATGCCAATTTAATGTACATGTAGCTCAAAGCCAATACAGATACTAGCATTTAACTCCCCTGACATCAGTCTGAAAAGGGGTCTGGACCCGAAACGTCACCCATTCCTTCTCTCCAGAGATGCTGCCTGTCCTGCTGAGTTACTCCAGCATTTTGTGTCTACCCAGCATTTAACTCAATGGCTCACAACATTCAATCTGTGTGATATTTCCCCATGGCCCACACTTACCTGGAGGAAATTCTAAAGCCAGTTCACAGCTTGCAAAACTGGCTCCTGAACAGCACAGCCTTGTCTAACGTAGACCTCTATCATTAAACATTTGTGCCCTCATGTTTTTAAACTAAATCCCACTTGTGGGATCTTTGAAACACATATTTTTAAAAGAATTCAAAGCATGTTAAAAATTCATTCTGACACAAGGAATTGCAGATGCTGGTTTACAGAAATGAATGTACTGGAGTAACTCAGCAGGTCCGGCAGCATCTCTGGAGGAAATGGATAGGTGACATTTTGGGTCATGGCCCTTCTTCAGAAAGCTGGAAGAGAGGTGGGAGCAAATGGTTTCAACTCCAAATTGGAACAAATACAGCCTTCATTAAAACATCTGCACAAAATTCTCACTCATTACACAAACTGAGAGCTTCAGAAACTGATAACCCACCAAAAAAGTAAAAAAAAAAAATGGGCGCAGGGTGGAAGAAGGGAAAGAATACCCCAGACTACCATGGGTTGGAGATTCCAAGTATCACAAAAATTATGATGCTAGAGTAAAATTGGAAGTTGAGCATTGGACAAGATTTGGCATCGACGCCAGTGGGAAGTAAAGGGCTGACAAGAAAGGTGAGCATTAGTGTCATAAACCACGGGGTGGTAAATCTGTGGACCTCTTTGCCACAGAAGGCTGTGGAGGCCACGTCAGTGGATATATTTAAGGCAGGGATAGATTCCTGATTAGTACGGTTGTCTGGGGTTATGGGGAGAAGGCAGGAGAATGGGGATAGGAGGAAGGGAGAGATAAGTCAGCAATGACTGAATGGTAGAGTAGACTTGATGGGCCGAATGGCCTAATTCTGCCCCTATCACATGCGGTCAAGGTGGTGGGTGGAAACCAAACACAAGGCTAAGGGTGTTCTGGGAAGTGCTGTACTCTATGGTACTGAAATCTTAACAGAATCATTATGTATTGCAGGAATGGGGAGATTTATATACAGGTGCTCAGCTTCCAATGGGGTTCCGTTCCGAGAAACCCATTGGAAACCGAAAGTATTGTAAGTTGAAACTCATTGTAATACACGTGTTCTCGTGGCCGGAAGCGAGCGGCGGCTCGCTCTAGGTCGCTGCCGTTTGCACCATCGCAAAGCCGAACTATCGCAAGTCGAAACATCGTAAGCCGGGGAGCACCTGTAATAAATGTTTCGCCTTTTGAAGCTTACCTTTTCTTCTTTATCTTCTTTTCTGTATTTCCTTGTCCGCTGTTGGAATTTAAAATAATTAGCTTCTTGGTTGAATGTTTCATTTAAAAAAAAATAGTAAACATTAAAAATCTTGGCCAATGATATAAAAAACACTGTCTTTTGTATGCTGCAAGGTGCAAAACAAATTTGCAATGTGATAATCCCAAATAACAATTAGAGACTGGACAACCTTATATTTTTTGGCAAATTCCTTAACCTCTTCCATAATACATTCATGAAAGTTACTTCCATCCAGTTTATTTAGAGTAAATAAAAAAAACTGAGGATGTCGTCTTTTTGAGTACCGATATAAGCAAATTTAAAATAGCCTTTCACAGAGAGTCCATTAGCATGAAACAGAGCTGTATTAAGCATTTTTGAGGTCTTGAGTTCATAACATTCAGTACACCTTTGCACAATCCATATATTCTCCTTGGACACATTAATACTAAAGTGTAGTAAAGTGCAAAATGAAGCAAGGCCAGAATATTGACACACTGCATTAATAATGCCATGTACTGAAGATTTAATAAAAGTGCCTCTTGACAAGAACCCCATATTGAGTTATGACTGGGCTTGGAGGCACAAGGCTATTCATTAATCCAACCCGATTTAAAAGTTGACCAAAACATATTTATATATGAGCCAGCATTTAATTGCTCACCACTCTCAGTTGCTCTTGAGAATGTGTTGGTGAGCTGCCTTCTTGAACCGCCACATCTACATCTACAAACTACACTGGCTAATCTTTCCACAGGTGGTTAATTCACCAAGTTTGAATTTCATGAGTTTTTTTAAACAAAACAAAAGCACCTAGTCTAATCACATGAATTCTGTATGTGGATGGAGCTTAAAAAACAAAAATGGCAAGGTGATATTAGATTTCAATAGTCTTATGTATAACCATAAATTGAAAGAGGCTCAGTCTGAAGAAGGGTCTCGACCCGAAACGTCACCCATTCATTCTCTCCAGAGATGCTGCCTGTCCCGCTGAGTTACTCCAGCTTTTTGTGTATATTAACTATAAATTGAATTTGTACAGCACCTTTATAAGAGAAAACACACTACTAAGTACTATCAAATATCCAGATATATTAGATCCGGTGGTTGAAGTGGTAGGTTTTTAAAGGATTTCATATGTGGTTAAGGAAGAAAATTCCACAGTTTGAAAGCCATGAAGAAATAACCAGCAGAGATCATTTGGAGGCCGAAAGGGAAAGAGGGCAAGTATAAATGGGATGGAGAGGGTCAGGCGAGATCAAGAAAAAGGAGTAGGCCATCTGAAACTTGGAGGTTGCACTGCCATTCATTAACAGCGTGGCAAGTAATGTACAGTAGTTCTATAGTCCTGCACTCTCCCCATATATCTTTAAAAAATTAAGATGCAGAAATCTACCCCTTATGCAAGATATTGCAGCAGTAACATGTAGATAAGAACAAGCACAGGTTTTCAGTACACACTGTTACCATTATATCCACTACACCTTAATATCTAGATATCTATTCAGACAGAGGCACAAGCAACTGGAATCTTGAGCAAAAAACAAAGTGCTGGATGAACTTATCAGGCAGCACCTGCAGAGGGAATACACAGATAACATTTCTAGTTGGGACTCTTCTTCAGACGGATTGGAGTAGGGGGGTGGGGGGGACAAAGCTGCAGGAGAGGTAGGGTGGGACAAAGCCTGGCAAATTATCGTAGGATACAGGTGACGGGGGTAGTTGATTGGCAGAGATAACGGGTAGGGTTGAAAAAGAGACAAAAAGGGAGTTATATTGCAGAGGGCAATAGAAACGGTAATTATAGTTCTGCAGTCCAAAATTCATCAAGATTAAAGAATACAGAACACAAAGAATCTATTTTGTCTCTCAGACTTATCAGGCAATGGGGTGGAGTTTGTTACAAGGAACAAAAGCAATTACTTTCTTGTTATCAATATTCAGTTAGGCACTCATCCAGAGCTGCATTATCAATCAAACAAACTTGACAATTTAAAGGCAGCAGACATTTCAATAATAAAAAGAGGCAAGCAATCAGCTTAAATACCCAAATGATGTTGCCAAAGAGAGTATAATGATGAATATTGGAGGCAGCCAAGGTCAGTTTAAAAAAAAAGCTGTCACCACTTCTCCCTGTGTAAAAGGTGATTCTTACTCTGTGAACCTGGAACACTTCTAATGCAGGTGTTACATGCAAGCAGACTCGTAGAGCCCCAATTTTTTGCAAGAGGTCTTTGGTGCTTCTGGCAGTAGTTGCTTTATGATCAGAAACGCAAAACTTGCTTCCTTGCTCACTTTGAGACTAAAGTAATCAACTGCAGTTTCCCCGCTTGTATCTCAAGTAGGGTTGCCAACTGTCTCCGTATTAGCCGGGACATCCCGAATTTTGGGCTAAATTAGTTTGTCCCACACGGGACCGCCCTTGTCCCGTATTAGTAGGGTTGCCAACTTCCTCACTCCCAAATAAGGGACAAAGGGTGACGTCACTGCCCCGCGCCCACATGACCTCACCCAGCCAGCGGCCACGTGCTCCCACTCCATCAATGGCGGCTGCCATCGGTGGAGCGGGAGCACGTGGCCGCTGGCTGGGTGAGGTCACGTGGGGCGCGGGGCGGTGAAGTTACCTTGTCCTGTATTTGGGAGTAGGGAAATTGGCAACCCTAACCTCAAGGTATCAAATCCCACACTAGAGACACCGTGCAATGCACAACATCGGGCTATTGCAGAAGTATAGTTTGGAATCTAAACATACATACCTTGTTGGCAATGCTAGTTTATTTTGTTTGTCTTTTAAAGTCTTCTTTAACTGCACTGTTCGCGATGGTCTGTGTAGATACTTCCGTTTTCCAGTACACTCGTAGGTCCAGTGCCCATATTCTAAACATTTTTGACATCGAACATGCTGTTTATTGGCTTCCCTAAAATGAAGAAACCACAAGACTGAAATTTTAATCATGCTAAAAAGTGCTTGCTCTGCCATGCCATTATGAAACTAATTGTGGTAGTTAAATAATGGGGAGGAGCAAATCGAACATTCTGAAGTGGGGGATATACTGAAGATGCGGCAGACTGCGAGTGCGGACGGGGCCGCCAGACTACGGAACATCTACTGAGCTGTGACAGGCTACATGACACACGCACTGTAAAGGATCTTGCAGAGGCCAATGACGTGGCACTAAAATTTGCTCGCTATTGGCAAACAGTTGTGTGATGACACGACATACCCAAATACTGTAACATAAAAACAACAAAAATAGTGGATCGTAGCCCAGTCTATTTAAAGCTGTACAGATCAAAATCTCAGGCATAGGATGCAGGTACAGTTTGGATGGCAAGGGATACACTAGCCTATTTGTAAAGGAGTAAGAGCTACCTTGATTTAATTAGACGAGGCAATTGTGAGCCAGCATATGGAATTTAGTGTACAGATCTGATCTTCCCAGGAAAGGATATATTCATGGTATGAAATCTAGTAAAGATCCACTAGACTGATTACTGCAATGGTGGCGTTGTCATTTCGGAAGAGCCAAGTAGGCACCTATACCCAAGTTGATATGAAAATGTGGTCCTCTCAATGAAATATACAAAACTCTCACACAGAATGACAGTGTAGACGTGGAGATGAAGTCTCATCAGCTACCATGTCTATACAAGCAGTTGCATTCTCAACATAAGAGGCAGCCATTCAAGAAAAGATGAGAAGATCCATTTGTACCTAGTCGATGAATCATTAGAATTCTCTAAAGGCTTTGGAGGGACAGTCATTGAGTACATTGAAGAAAGAGAGTGATAATGTTTTTGATTATCAAGAGATATCAGTCTGCTGCAAGAAAGCGTCTCTGAGACATTAGCCATGATCTTATGGAAAGGCAAAAGCAGACACTAAAGTCTGATGTAGCCCATTACTGCTTCAATTGTTGTTATAACCTCAGAAGGATTGCAGACCTGATACTAAAATACCCTGAAACACAATAACTGATTCTATGGTGTTTGTGTATTTACTTCCAATATTCAACAGGAGTACAACCCGTACTGCAGCTGCAATGCCACCTCACATCTTTCTCATATTTTTGCTTGTGTCAAAGTGTTCGAGTCTGGGTATCCTTCCAATTACAAATAAAAATGTTAGAATACAAACACGATCCTGAAGTTCAAAGCAGCCAGATTTTCAATAGTACAATCTACCAAAGCTCACAGTTTGCTTGCCTAGAGAAGATTTCTAGATACAGATTTTGGCTAGGAAACCAGATCCCAGATTATCACAGCCCAACATAAACAGGCTTCTTTCCATTGCAACACTCTGGTTCCATCATGGAGTTTCCTTGGGATTTAGATAGACAAAAAAAAGCTGGAGTAACTCAGTGGGTCAGACAGCATCTCTGGAGAAAAGGAATATCTGAAGAAGAGTCTCAACCCAAAACGTCACCTATTCCTTTTCTCCCGAGACGCTGCCTGACCCGGTGAGTTACTCCAGCTTTTTGTGCCTATTTTCAGTTTAAACCAGCATCTGCAGTTCATTCCTACACAATCCTTGAGATGTAATTAACTATACCATCAGAATTTCTAGATGATAAAGCCATCATTGAGATTGAAAGTCATTCAGAAACTAGACTGTCATTCTATTTTGGTTCAATAAAATTTCAAACATTTAGAATATGAGAAAACAAATATTTGAATAAACCTGATTAAATCAGAAGTTACTATAAATGCATTATTCCACCTGCAGGTGCTTCTTTGAATAAGCTCTCTGGTGCAGCAGACAAATCAAGGGCTGGGAAAGCTACAGGAATTTGCACTCGATAGAAACCACAAGAAGTGGCGTCGTTCACATATCAATAATCAGCTTGGTGTCTTCTGCCCTCACTTTGCCCGTACAAAATTCTTAAGGGGTTGGACAGGCTAGATGCAGGAAGATTGTTCCCGATGTTGGAGAAGTCCAGAACAAGGGGTCACAGTTTAAGGATAAGGGGGAAGTCTTTTAGGACCGAGATGAGAACTTTTTTTTTCACACAGAGAGTGGTGAATCTGTGGAATTCTCTGCCACAGAAGGTAGTTGAGGCCAGATCATTGGCTATATTTAAGAGGGAGTTAGATGTGGCCCTTGTGGCTAAAGGAATCAGGGGGTATGGAGAGAAGGCAGGTACGGGATACTGAGTTGGATGATCAGCCATGATCATATTGAATGGCGGTGCAGGCTCGAAGGGCCGAATGGCCTACTCCTGCACCTATTTTCTATGTTTCTATGTTTCCCAATTTCCAACCAAATACAAAGAAAGATGTTAGCACTTCCAAGTGGAACCGTCAATTTTAAGTTGGAAAATCTGGACCAATAACATTTTAGAGGCACCCGTTAAATTACAAATGCAAAATGAGTAGAGGAATGTGAAGAATATTCCAACATTAAACAAAACGTCTGTCCACAGCTGACTCAAACTTTCTTGGAGCTGCAATTATTTATATTTAGATAACTTTTCCATTCTAGAAGGACGCAATTCAAAATACCGACTCTTTACTGAAAGAACACTGTTTCAAATAAAACATGAATATCTGTGACGTTTATGCAAAGAGCAATGCACTATAAATGGAAAAACCTCAACAATACTCATGCACATGATTAGTGACAGGCCCTACTTCACTAATCTGAATTTCTTTGAGGGATGACAACTCCATATAAACTATGGAAAAGTGGAGGATGGAAATGCCACAATACCAGCTTATAAAAATGTATTTCACCAATAATCAACTTGTAGACTGCCAGAGTAAATCTTGAATTGAAAAGTTATCAGCCGAGAGGTGGAATGAATACTTTATTGTCACATGTGACAAGTCACAGTGAAATCCTTTTAACTTGCATACCTGAGGTATGCAATAGTCGACCCATAAAGAGCGTCAATAAATTTACCTAGACAAAGTACAAACCAAAAGATAATTGTTAGAGGAGATATACCTGAGTGCAAGTACCTAGTTAAATCCAAAGAGGATCTTGAGACTTATCAATTCCAACTTATAACGTATAAGATTATTAAGGGGTTGGACACATTAGAGGCAGGAAACATGTTCCCAATGTTGGGGGAGTCCAGAACAAGTGGCCACAATTTAAGAATAAGGGGTAGGCCATTTAGAACGGAGATGAGGAAAAACATTTTCAGTCAGAGAGTTGTGAATCTGTGGAATTCTCTGCCTCAGAAGGCAGTGAAGGCCAATTCTTTGAATGCATTCAAGAGAGAGCTAGATAGTGCTCTTAAGGATAGCGGAGTCAGGGGGTATGGGGAGAAGGCAGGAACGGGGTACTGATTGAGAATGATCAGCCATGATCACATTGAATGGCGGTGCTGGCTCGAAGGGCCGAATGGCCTCCTCCTGCACCTATTGTCTATTGTCTATTTCACTAAGGTGGAAGACAAAAATCATTGCAAATTAGTCAAATTTGCTATGTGTTAAATTATTAAATTATAAAAAACAATTCAGATTTGACCGAATTTTGGACATATGAGCAACAAAACACAATGACATTTAATGTGGGTAGTTCTTAAGATCTGCAAATTATGCACGATTAATTACAGGTAAAACTGAAGGAGGCACTGGATTTTATAGATCCTGTTCTCAACATGCCCAACCAACACAGAACACCAAGACAATGAGGTTTATCTGTACAATTATTTTGGCAAGGCAGTTTAGCGATGTTATGGAAAATGGGAAACATTTTAAATGCATTTCACAATAATTCAAATTCTAGTGAAAACCAATGAGTAAAATGATGAGTAAATAACTAATCATTGTACTGAGCAGACAAACCAGGGACAAGAGATTTATAATATGGAGTGTAATACAGAATGACACACACTCATCTCATTTTAAAGCAACATGGCACATGGCCATTTTTAGAGTCATAGAGTGATAAAGTGTGGAAACAGGCCCTTCGGCCCAACTTGCCCACACCAGCCAACAATGTCCCAGCTACACTAGTCCCACCTGCCTGCGCTTGGTCCATATCCCTCCAAACCTGCCCTATCTATGTACCTGCCTAACTGCTTCTTAAATGTTGGGATAGTCCCTGCCGCAACTACCTCCTCTGGTAGCTTGTTCCCACCGCCCCTTGTGTGAAAAAGTTACCCCTCAGATTCCTATTAAATCTTTTCCCCTTCACCTTGAAACTATGTCCTCTGGTCCTCGATTCCCCTACTCTGGGTAAGAGACTCTGTGCATCTACCCGATCTATTCCTCTCATGATTTTGTACACAGCTAGAAGATCGCCCCTCATCCTCCTGCGCTCCAAGGAATAGAGACCCAGCCTACCCTATACTCAACCTCTCCCTATAGCTCACACCCTCTAGTCCTGGCAACATCCTCGTAAATCTTCCCTGAACCCTTTCAAGCTTGACAATATCTTTCCTATAACATGGTGCCCAGAACCGAACACAATATTCTAAATGCTAAAAACCAACATCTTCTACAACTGCAACATGACCTCCCAACTTCTATACTCTATACTCTGACTGATGAAAGCCAATGTGCCAAAAACCTTTTTGACCACCTTATCGACCTGCGACTCGACCTTCAAGGAACCATGTACCTGCACTCCTGGATCCCTCTGCTCTACAACACTCCCCAGAGGCCTCCCATTCACTGTGTAGGTCCTGCCCTTGTTCAACATCCCAAAATGCAACACCTCACACTTCTCTGTATTAAATTCCATCAACCATTCCTCAGTCCACATGGCCAATTGATCCAGATCCTGCTGCAATCTTTTACAACTACCTTCAGTATTTGCAAAACCACCCACTTTTGTATTCTGTTGAATGTACTCTCACCTCTAACAGAAGATTGCAGATTCAAGCTTCCTGCCACTTAAACATAAAAATCTAGGCTGACATTCCAATACAGTACTGAGGGAGTGCTGCCTTTTTGGGGGTTCGTCTTTTGGATGAACAGGCAGTCCCTTTGCTGGGATCGACTTAGGGAGCTCCAACCACGGGAGCCTGCGGACTTAACATCGTGGAGCTTGCGATCCCTGTCAGGATTCGACTTAGGGAGCTCCAACCGCGGGAGCCTGCGGACTCAACATCGTGGAGCTCCCGATCGATTTTGGGAGCTCCAACCGCAGGAGCTTCGATCGCGGGAGCTTCGATTGCTGGCTGCGGGAGCTTCAATCGCCCCGACTGCGGATGGTTCGACTGCCCCGACCGCAGGATGGAAGAAGGTAATACGTTATTGCCTTCCATCACAGTGCACTGTGGTGGATGTTTATGTTAATTTTTATGTAGTTGTATGGCTTGTTGCTTTTTTGGTATGACTGTATGGCAAATCAAATTCCTTGTATGTTTTTACATACTTGGCTAATAAATTAATTGCAATTACAATTAAAGTGCAGTGAAATTTGGCTATATAATTCTTGCAGGGGAATAATTCTTCCCTGAGTAGAGTCAGGAGTATATATATATATATATATATACACATACGCGCACACACACAAATATACATACATACACACACACACACAAATATACATACATATACATACACACACACGCGCGCACACACACACAGAGCAGCAAGGTGGCACAGCGGTAGAGTTGCTGCCTTACAGCGCCAGAGACGCAGGTTCGATCCTGACTACGGGTACTGTCTGTGTGCAGTCTGTACTTTCTCCCTGTGACCGTGTGGGTTTCCTCCGGGTGCTCTGGTTTTCACCCCACTCCTCTAAGACGTACATGTTTGTAGGTTAATTGGCTTCAGTAAAAATTGAAAATTGTCCTTAGTGTGTTGGATAGTTTTAGTGTGCGGGGATCGCTGGTCACAGAAACATATAAAATAGGTGCAGGAGTAGGCCATTCGAGTCAGCACCGTCATTCAATCTGATCATCCAAAATCAGAACCCCGTTCCGGCTTTTTCCCCATATCCCTTGATTCCCTTAGGCCCACGAGCTAAATCAAACTCTCTTTTGAAAACGGCACGGACGGTCGGCACAGACACAGTGGTGTATATATATATATATATATATAAATAAACCAGAAATAAAGTCTGAAGAAGGGTCTCGACCCGAAACGTCACCCATTCCTTCTCTCCAGAGATGCTGCCTTTCTCGCTGAGTTACTCCAGCATTTTGTGTCTACCTTAAAATAAACCAGATGCTGGTTTACCCCAAAGACAGAGAAAATGCTGGAGTATCTCAGCAGGACAGGCACCATCTCTGGAGAAAAGGGATAGGTGATGTTTTGGGTCGAGTCTAAAGAAGGGTCTCAGCCCAAAACATAATTGATTCCATTTCTCCAGAGATGATGCCTGACCTGCTGAGTTACTTCAGCATTTTGTGTCTACACTTATGTGAATATTTATATATATATATTGACAAACATGTAGACACACTATGTGGGTGTATATATAAACATAGACACAAAATGCTATATATTCTGAAGGTTATCAACCAGAAATGTCACCCATTCCTTCTCTCCAGAGATGCTGCCTGGCCTGTTGAGTTACTCCAGCTTTTTCTGTCTATACACAAAAAGCTGTAGTAACTCATATATATATATATATATATACGAGTTACTACAGCTTTATATATATATATGTATGAGTTACTACAGCTTCATATATAGCTTCATAATTAGAAACATATAAAATTCTTAAGGGGTTGGAGAGGCTAGATGCGGGAAGATTGTTCCCGATGTTGGGGGAGTCCAGAACCAGGGGTCACAGCTTAAGGATAAGGGGGAAGTCTTTTAGGACCGAGATGAGAAAACATTTCTTCACACAGAGAGTGGTGAGTCTGTGGAATTCTCTGCCACAGAAGGTAGTTGAGGCCAGTTCATTGGCTATATTTAAGAGGGAGTTAGATGTGGCCCTTTTTGCTAAAGGGATCAGGGGGTATGGAGAGAAGGCAGGTACAGGCTACTGAGTTGGATGATCAGCCATGATCATATTGAATGGCGGTGCAGGCTCGAAGGGCCGAATGGCCTACTCCTGCACCTATTTTCTATGTTTCTATATATATATATGAGTTACTACAGCTTTTTGTGTAACTCAACAGCTGGAGTAACTCAACAGGCCAGGCAGCATCTCTGGAGAGAAGGAATGGGTGACGTTTCTGGTTGATAACCTTCAGAATATATAGCATTTTGTGTCTATGTTTATATATACACCCACATAGTGTGTCTACATGCTTGTCTATATATATATATAAATATTCACATAAGTGTAGACACAATATATATATATATATATACACACACAAACAAACAAACAATAATAGTGCAGAAAGACAAAATCAATGCCCCCAAGACAGTCTATGTAGTTCAGAGCTGATTGAGGGATTGGGGCCTGGCCTGGGCTGAGGATGGGAACGGCTTCACCAGCCTCACGGCCACAACACGCTCAGCGTCCAGCCCCACACAGACCTACGTCCCTTAGTGACAGCCCGCGGCCCGCGATCGATCGATCGATCCCTCCCTCCCTCTCTGCCGTCCCGCCGGGCCGCGGGCAGCCCCGAACACTCACGCCTGCCTGCGAGCGATCAGCCTGTGCATAGGGGTCGCCATCTTGCCTTCCCGAGATGCCCCAGTCCGTCTCCAGGCAACGGCCCGGCCCGGCCCGCCCAGGTGAGCAGAGCAAGCCTTGCTGCTGCTGCTGCTGCTGCTGTAGATGTAGATGTAGTTCTTGTTCTTGTAGTTGTTGCTGTAGATGTAGATGTAGTTCTTGTTCTTGTAGTTGTTGTTGTTGTTGCTGTAGATGTAGTTGTAGTTGTAGTTCTTGTAGTTGTTGGTGCTGTTGTAGTTCTTCAATATCAATAGTCATTTATTTGTCACATACACATAAATGTGTAGTGAAATGAAAAATTACCCGCAGTTCAACAATAAGACCAATAAGAATAATCAATAAAAATGCAATAACACATACAATCATAAACTAACACCAAACAAAAGAAACATCCATCACAGTGAGTCTCCTCCAGTAGTTGTAGTTGTTGTTGCTACTGGTGCTGGTGCTAGTGCTGCTGTTGTTGTTGTTTTTTGTTGTAGATGTAGTTGTAGTTCTTGTAGTTGTTGGTGCTGGTGCTGTTGTTGTAGATGTAGTTGTAGTTCTTGTAGTTGTTGGTGCTGGTGCTGTTGTTGTAGATGTAGTTGTAGTTCTTGTAGTTGTTGGTGCTGGTGCTGTTGTTGTAGATGTAGTTGTAGTTGTTGTAGTTGTTGGTGCTGGTGCTGTTGTTGTAGATGTAGTTGTAGTTCTTGTAGTTGTTGGTGCTGGTGCTGTTGTTGTAGATGTAGTTGTAGTTCTTGTAGTTGTTGGTGCTGGTGCTGTTGTAGATGTAGTTGGAGTTCTTGTAGTTGTTCTTGCTGCTGGTGCTGGTGCTCGTGCTACTGTTGTTGCTGTAGATGTAGTTCTTGTAGTTGTTGGTGCTGTTGTAGATGTAGTTGTAGTTCTTGTAGTTGTTGTTGCTGCTGGTGCCAGTGCTGCTGTTGTTGTTGTTTTTTGTTGTAGATGTAGTTGTAGTTCTTGTAGTTGTTGGTGCTGGTGCTGCTGTTGTTGTTGTTATTGTTGTAGATGTAGTTGTAGTTCTTGTAGTTGTTGCTGGTGCTGTTGTTGCTGTTGCTGTAGATGTAATTGTAGTTCTTGTAGTTATTGTTGCTGTTGTTGCTGCTGTGATGCTGTTGTCGTTGTTGCTGCTGCTGCTGCTGTTGTTGTTTTTGTTTTGTTGTTGCTGCTGCTGCTGCTGTTGTTGTTGCTGCCGCCTTTACTGTTCCTCACACTGTGGTTGGGGGAAGTTTTAGACTTTATTATTTACATAGAAAATAAAAAATAGGTGCAGGAGGAGGCCATTTGGCCCTTCGTGCCAGAACCGCCATTCATTGTGATCATAGCTGATCATCCACAATCAGTAACCTGTGCCTGCCTTCTCCCCATACCCGTTGATTCCGCTAGCCCCTAGAGCTCTATCTAACTCTGTCACTGCGGTCACAGTGGCACAGCGGCAGAGTTGCTGCCTTACAACGAATGCAGCACCGGAGACCCGGGTTCAATCCTGACTACGGGTGCTGTCAGTATGGAGTTTGTACGTTCTCCCCATGACCTGCGTGGGTTTTCTCCTAGATCTTCGGCTTCCACACTCCAAAGACGTACAGGTTTGTAGGTTAATTGGCTTGGTAAATGTAAAAATTGGCCCTTGTGTGTGTAGGATAGTGTTAATGTGCGGGGATCACTGGTCAGCGCGGACCCGGTGGGCCGAAGGGCCTGTTTCTGCACAGTATCTCTCTTTTAAATTCATCCAGTGAATTGGCCTCGACAGCCTTCTGTGACAGAGAATTCCACAAATTCACAACTCTGGGTGAAAAAGTTTTTTTCACATCTCAGTTTTAAATGGCTTCCCCTTTATTCTTAAACTGTGGCCCCTGGTTCTGGACTCCCCCAACATTGGGAACATTTTTCCTGCTTCTAGCTTGTCCAGTCCTTTCATAATTTTATATGTTTCTATAAGATCCCCTCTCATCTTTCTACCTGCCTCAGTCTGAAGAAGGGTCTCAACCCAAAATGTCATCCATTCCTCCTCTCCTGAGATGCTGCCTGACCCGCTGAGTTACTCCAGCATTTTGTGTCTACCTTCAATTTGAACCAGCATCTGCAGTTATTTTCCTACACTCCATTGCATCACAAATGTTTTGTTTAAAGGTCAAAACCATAGTGTTTATTCAGAATTCTCCAAGAAGACCACACCGCACTAAATTTACACAACACAATTCTATGGGTAGGGAAGATTTTAGATTATTATTAAATTCACCTTGCATTGCTAATGTTTTTTGCTTTTTTAAATGTCAAAACCATAGTATTTAGTCAGAATTCTCCAAGACCACACAGCACTAAATTTACACAATACAATTCTATGGGTAGGGAAGATTTTAGACTATTATTAAATTCACCTTGCATTGCTAATGTTTTTTGCTTTTTTAAAGGTCAAAATTACAGTGTTTAGTCAGAATTCTTCAAGAAGACCACACATCACTAATTTTACATGACATAATGCACTGGATAGGGGAGATGTTATTTTCTATTCTTAAATACACATTGCATTGCTAGTTTTTTGCTTTCTTTAGGTCAAAATTGTTTTGTTTCGTCAGAATTCTCCAAGAAGACCACACAACACTAACTTTACACTGCACAACACTAACTTATACACCACACAACACTAACTATACACTATACCACACTCCACATCACTAACTTTACACTACACAATACTATCATATACACCACACACACTAACTCATACACTACACAATCATAATCATACTTTATTAGCCAAGTATGTTTTGCAACATATGAGGAATTTGATTTGCCATACAGTCATGCCAATAAAAAGCAACAAGACACAAAATACATTTTAACATAAACATCCACCACAGTGACTCCTCCACATTCCTCACTGTGATGGAAAGTAAAAAAAAAAGTTCAATCTTCTTCCCTTCTTTGTTCTCAATAGACAATCGACAATAGGTGCAGGAGGAGGCCATTCGGCCCTTCGAGCCAGCACCGCCATTCAATGTGATCATGGCTGATCATTCTCAATCGGTACCCCGTTCCTGCCTTCTCCCCATACCCCCTGACTTCGCTATCCTTAAGAGCTCTATCTAGCTCTCTCTTGAATGCATTCAGAGAATTTGCCTCCATTGCCTTCTGAGGCAGAGAATTCCACAGATTCACAACTCTCTGACTGAAAAAGTTCTTCCTCATCTCAGTTCTAAATGGCCTACCCCTTATTCTTAAACTGTGGCCCCTTGTTCTGGACTCCCCCAACATTGGGAACATGTTTCCTGCCTCCCAATGCAATACATTCCACAATGCAGCGCATTCTCAGTACTCCAGTGAATCGCCAATGTGACTAAAGCAGTTCAAGTTGTGGACCTTCAAAGCCTGGAAGAACATTGATATTTGATTAAATTATATTTCCTTTCTTGATATTGACCAATAACAAAATACAAATGTCTTCAGTCGTGATCTTCTTAACTGTGATCAACTTTAAAACATTAAGGAAAATACTCTTTCTCCACATTCCACGCCCTGGATATAAGGTCCCGACCCGAAACGTCACCTATCCATGTTCTCCTGAGATGCTGCCTGACCCGCTGAGTTACTCCAGCACTCTGTGAAACATCACCTATCCATGTTCTCCGGAGATGCTGCCTGACCCGCTGAGTTACTCCATCACTTTGTTTCTTATTTTTGTAAAACAACATCTGCCGTTTCTTGTTTCTATTGAAGAAGGGTCCAGATCCGAAAGGCCACCTACCTATGTTCTCCAGAGATGCTGCCTGACCCGCTGAGTTACTTCAGCACTTTGTGTCTCCTTTTCCCTGAATTCTCAATATCCCCAATCCACAATATACTGTGACCTAAATTGTTTTCCTAGAGCAGGAACAGGGCACTGATTCTGGATAATCAGCCATGATCATATTGAATGGCGGTGCTGGCGCGAAGGCTCGTGTCTACTCCTGCATCTATTTTCTATGTTTCTATGCTGCCACAAGCGCCATATAAAATATCAATTGTGTGGATATACAATTTTATAAAATAAATATTTAAATAAAGTTTTCAGTTTAAATTCTTCTCCCTCAGTTGTGTTTGCAAATGAGCAACAATTTTGTGTTTGCAGTGAATTTTTATAATATCAAGGCATTAAGTTTCTTGTGTAAAGTAACAGCTGGAATCCTTGGATATATTCATCACACTGATTGCTACATTTAGCATTTAGACTGCCTTTCACAAAACAGATCCAATTATCTTTTAGTTTTGTGTTAATTCCACAATTGAGTGGCTGTACAACTCACAAGATTGGTAATCTAAATGCGTTCTTCAATATGAAATTAATTTCCATGTATTTATTATGTTACTCCAGTGAGCAAAGGGAGAAGAGTATTAATGGAAACGTCGGTGCCTTCTTCACTTAGTCTGGGCTGAGGATGACTTGCTTGTAGTCCAGTCCCATTGTCTTTGTGGTGGTTCATGAAGCCAATGTGAGATTTGCAGACTCTACCAGAGAGAGATGAGGCACAGATTCAGAACACAAAGTCCTGGAGTAAGTAACTCAGTGGGTATGGCAGCATCTCTGGAGGGCATGGACAGTCGATGATATAGTTCCTTGCTTCAGAATACTTGACTCACTGAGTTACTCCAGCATTTTTCGTTTCTGCAGTTCCTTGTGTGTCTACTTTGGGTATACTCCTGCTGAGGCAATGGAAATGACTTAGCCCGTCCCGACCCGAAACACCGCCTACTCATGTTCTCCAGAGATGCTGCCTGACCCACTGAGTTACTCCAGCACTTTAGTTCGACACAAAGTTCCAGCATCTGCAGTTCCTGTGACATCTCAGGCACGTACAGGATGAGATGGATGTCATGCAAAGTAATTTGCTCTTCCTGTTCTTTTTTTTTAGTTTAGTTTAGTTTAGAGATACATCACGGAAACAGGCCCTTTGGCACACCGAGTCCGCACCGACCAGCGATCGCAGCACACTTACACTATCCTACACGCATTCGGGATGATTTACAATGATACCAAGTCAATTAACCTAGAAACCTCTACATCTTTGGAGTGTGGGAGGAAACCGGAGAAAACTCACACAGGTCACGGGGAAAATGTACGAACTACGTACAGACAAGCACTCTGTAGTGGCAACTTCAGTCCTTATGATAAAGTCCTCTCCGCTTGCCACCACTTCACGAAGGCTGGAGTGATCGATCTTCACGCAAACCAACAACAGAGAGATCTTAAAGACGTTTCAGTTTAATTAGTGGTTTATTGAAGTAGTAATACAAACAGATACAATATAATACAGAACATCCTCAAATCAGTTTCTCCATCAACGTTGTAATTGATGATGACATAGCAGTGAAGTTCCTGTTTCTGGGGTCTGTTTTGGGCATGTGAATCTCGATTTTCTTGACTTGATTATCCTGGCTCATTGGAGCGAGTTCAGTGTAACTAGAAAAAACAGACACAAAAGTGCTTGAGTAACTCAGCGGGTCAGGCAGCATCTCTGGATAGGTGACACTTTGGGTCGGGACCCTTCTTCAGACTGTTTGTCGGGGGGAGGGGGAAGAAAGAGGAGCAGGACAAAGCATGGCAGGTAATAACTGAACACAGGTGAGGGGGATTTTGATGGGCACATGGTTGGACAAAGGTCAGAGATGAAAGACAATGTGTGAGACAAAAGGAATGAAGAGTTGTGAATTGTGAAGCCAGAAGAAGGAATGGAGGTGAGGGGGGATAGTGAGAGAAATTGATGAGAGTCTAGGTGAGGCACAGGGGAGGGGAAGGAAGAGAAGAGAAATGGGAGGGGGGAGAAAAGGAGGGGGTGGGGGAGCGTTTTGTTAGAGGTCACCTAAAATTGGCGAATTCAATGTTCATATCATTGTGCTGTAAGCTACCCAAGTGAGAATATGAGGTGCTATTCCTCTAATTTGTGTGTTGCCTCACTCAGACAGTGGAGGAGGCCCAGGCTCAGAAAGGTTAGTATGGGAATGGGAATGGGTGTCCAAATGGTTAGCAACCGGGAGATCCAGCAGGCATTTCGGAATCGAGTGCAAGAATTTGGAGGAATGGTTGCCGCCGAGCCTGTGCTTGGTCTCGTCGATGTACAGGAGACCACATTGGGAACGACGGATGCAGTGGATGAGATCAGTGTAACTAGAGTTTGGATGTTGAGAACATTGACCAGCGAGAGGAAGTTGGCATTGGTTTGCCAATGGATTTAAGGGACTTTGTAGATTTTTTAAAATTGGTTAAAAGGTTGTGTGCTTTGGCATGAATTTTCCTATGATTTAGATTTAGATTAGATTCTCTGAAGATTTCTATTTCACGGTACCTCACGTTTTTAACTTATTAAGGAGCCGTGTCATCTTCGATCACGGCAAGAGAAGGGAAAGACATTGTGGCCTTCCATCACAGTGAGGAGAGGACTGGAGGAGACTCACTGTGATGGATGTTTCTTTGATGGATGTTTCTTTTTTTGTGTGTTCTTGGGGTTGTGTAATTTTAATGCCTATTTAATGCTTTTATTGTTGGACTGTGTTTTTGGGGTTTTTGGGGTTGTGTAATTTTAATGCCTATTTAATGCTTTTATTGTTGGACTGTGGGTGACTGAATTCCGTCCAATATTGGATGACAAATAAAGCTATCTTGAATCTTGAATCTTATCAGTCAGGGTGGATTGTTTCAATCTGAAGTATTTTACAGTACTGTTGTCCCACAATGCAAAAGATGTGAAACTACATTGTCACATTAGCCACCAGATGGAGTCAGTGAACCAGGTAAAACAATATTTGAAACTCCTGCCAAGAGATTACTCTGTGAAGCACCATATTATTTCTGCACCACACAATTTATTTTTGATAATAAAAACATAATGACCTACTTGAGTTACATGGGCTTTGATATGGTATCCAAGTCCTCCCATGTGACTCCCATGCTAATGTATAACTGAGTTTTAACAGATGCACAGCCACCTCATGGTGTGCAGAATGCCGGGCCCGTATGTCCAAGTACCTGTGCCATCCGCTGGCTGTCCACGAAGTGACAGTTCTTCAAACAGAAGATAGACACAAAATGCTGGAGTAACTCAGCGGGCAGAAGGAATGGGTGACGTTTCGGGTCAAGATCCTTCTTCATAAGGTCATTAGGAATAGAATTGGGCCATTCGGCCTATCAAGTCTACTCTGCCATTCAATCATGGCTGATCTATCTCTCCCTCCTAACCCCATACTCCTGCCTGCTCCCCATAACCCCTGACACCCATACTAATCAAGAAGTCAAACAACTTTGCATCCTCATTCTTGTCAACTTTACCATTCTCAAGGTGAATTTCATCACCGATGAGCCACATGGTTCAAATTTGTGCTGGGAAGTAAAACTATTTCAGATAGAAAGCTACAGCATGGAAACAGGCCCTTTGGCCCACCGAGTTCACACTATCAACTATGCATTCACACCAATCCTACACTAATTCATGTGTGGGAAGGAACTGCAGACGCTGGTTTATATCGAAGATAGACACAAAGTGCTGGAGTAACTCAGAAGGTTCGACAGCATCTCTGGTGAAAAAGGATGGGTAACGTTTTCTGTTCGTACCTGAAATGTCACCCAGCCCTTTTCGCCAGAGATGCTGCCTGACCCACTGAGTTACTCCAGCACTTTATGACTAATCTAATTCAACTTTATTGTCTCCATATCGCCATCAGTTCCCCCAAGTTCAACCAATAATCAGATAAGCTCGATGCTCATAATTTTCTCAGATACAATTTCATTGAAAAAAGGTTTCAAACAACTGATAGCACAGTTTAACTGCTATCTCTCCAGACCAGTTCTTAAATAGGATTATGTCATTCGGCCCATGGAGTCTTCTCCGACATTCAATCATGGCTGATCTATCTTTCCCTCTCAACCCCATTCTCCTGCCTTCTCCCCATAACCTTTGACACCCTTACTAGTGAAGAATCTGTCAATATCTGCTTTAAAAAAGCTGAATAACTTGGCCTCCACAGCCGTCTGTGGCGATGAATTCCACAGATTCACCACACTCTGACTAAAGAAATTCCTCCTCATCTTTCTAAAGGTATGTCCTTTTATTCTGAGGCTATGCCCTCTGGTGTTTTCCAATGTACTACAACTTTGTCACAGAAAGCTAGTGATGAATCCTCATTGCATTACTAGATTAGTAACTCAATCGCTTGGACTAACGATCCAGGGATCCAAGTCGAAATCTGACCACGACAATTTAATAATCTCTGGAATTAAAACGAACAAATAAACACTGCTTGTGCTAATAAGGATGACCACAGATCTGCTGAATTCCTCCTCAAATGATGCACCATAAAACACCGTCTCGTTCATTCAACTCCTCCAGAGAAGGAAAGCTGCATTTTTATTCAGTCTGGCTTAAATGCAATTCCAGACCCTGAACACTATGACTGTTTCGTAAAATATTGTCTGAAGTGGCCAGGCAATGAGTTTGGGCAATAAATACTGCATTTGCCAGCAATGCCAACATTCTGAAATATAATTATTAATAAACTATTATTTGCTACGTGGTCCCCAAGAAGAATCCAGGATCAAATACTGTGTGGCTCATGTCCGTGATTTGGAGGATTTTCTGAATTTAACAATAGAGCTTGCAGGCTGATTAAAAATTAAACTGGGTTTGTTGTATCCTTCACAGAAGCAAAGTTGTCTTATTTTTTTACTTGGCCTGCATGGGACTTAGGAGCAGATTTAGGCTGTGTAGCCCCTCAAGCCTTCTCTTCCATTTAATAAGATGGTGAATCGCATAATTTTGGCCTCAGCTCAACTTACCTCCCTGATTCTGAGAACTCTTGACTTTCCTATGTTCCAAACATCTGACTCACCCTTGAATGTATTCATTGATTGAGATTTCACTGTTTAGCTTAGTTTAGTTTAGAGATACAGCGTGGAAACAGGCCCTTCGGCCCACCGAGCCCGCACCGACCAGCGATCCCCGCACATTAACACTATCCTACACACACTAGGGACAATTTACACGTATACCAAGCCAATTAACCTACAAACCTGTACGACTTTGGAATGTGGAAGGAAACCGAAGATCTCGGAACAAACCCACGCGGTCACGGGGAGAACGTACAAGCAGCATCCGTAGTCAGGATCGAAACCGAGTCTACTGCCGCTGTAAGGCAGCAACTCTACCGCTGTGCCATTGTGCCGCCCTAAGTCCTTTGCCGAGGATTTTGAAGATTCATGACTATCAGGGTTCTCCTACCTCTTCTCCGACCTCAATGAGTCACAAAGATGTAACCGGGACTGGAGGGCTTGAATTACGAGGAGAGATGGGATAGGGTCATGCCTTCCCCCTGAGGCAGAGAAGTGGTTTTATCATGAGGGGCATATACAAGATGAATGGTCATCGTCTTTATCTCAGAATAGGGTGGCCTAAAACTAAAGGCCATCGATTTAAGGCAAGAAAGGAAATATTTGAAGGTGACCGGAGGGGGAAACTCTATCACACACACAGAGTGGTGGTGAAAATGTCCGACAGGACTTTTGTTTGATTTGGAAATTCAGTTCTGGCATGGGACTCACCCCAAAGGCATTAACAATCGTGCAATGTCAGATTCTAGCCCTCTAGCCGAGCATGATTTTAAACTTTAATGGTCAAAGAGAAAATAAACGTTGTTGATTACTGATGGAACAATCAGGGAACAGCAGAGGTTGCAGCTGAGGTACATAAAGGATGTGCATGTCACTTTAATGGCTAAATTCTGAGGTCAGAGCAAGTTTTTACTCAGAGAGTGGTGGGTACCTGGAACAGACTGCCAGGGGTGGTGGTGGAGGTAGATATGATACTGGCATTTCAGAGGCTTGTGGATAGCCACATGGATCTGCAGGGCATGGAGGGATATGGATCATGTGCAGGCAGAGGAGGTTAGTTTATCTTAGCACCATGTTTGGCACAGACATTGTTCACCAAAGGGCCTGTTCCTGTGCTGTTCTGTTCTATGATCTATGTACATACCGAATTGGGGAAAGGCAGAGTTATACATCTAAATTTGAAAAAGCTGTTTAATGCTGGTTCAACTACAATATTTTAATCATACTGACACCTTTGAAATTGTTGGAGAGACATGCTGATACTGTTGTATCAGACCTAGGAAGTGTTTGGGGCCAATACTTTTAGATGCTGAAGTCGTCTACTCTGTTTATGCTACTGGCCCAGCATGCGGTTTTACACAGTGGCACAGCTGTTGGAGCTGCTGCCTCACAGCACCAGAACACCGGGTTCGACGCTGAACTCGGTGCTGTCTGTGTGGAGTTTGCACGGTTCTCCCTGTGACTGCATAGGTGTTCTCCGGGCTTCATAAGCCCGTCAAGTCTACTCCGCCATTCAATCATGACTTACCTATCTTTCTCTCTCAACCCACTTCTCCTGCCTTCTCCCCGTAACCCCCAGACACCCGTACTAATCAAGAATCTATCTATCTCTGCCTTAAAAATATATGTTCATAAGTGATAGGAGGAGAATTAGGCCATTCAGTCGACATCCCAAAGACGAGTCCGTTTGTAGATTAATTGGCTGCTGCAAATTGCCCCCCTAGTGTGTAGGGAGTGAATGAGAAAGTGGGGTAACACAAAACTAGTGTGAACGGGTGATTGATGGTTGGTGTGGACTAAGTGGACCCAAGGGCCTGTTTCCATGCTGTATCTCTTAGTCTCTCGCTCTTTCGCTCTCTCTCACTCTCTGACTATCTCACTCTCTCACTCTGCATAATGATAAAAATGAAATTATGTAACCAGCACCCTGTGTGAGTGAGTGCATGTGTGAATGCAGGAAAGCTGTCAATTCTGTGTTAAGGTCTGAGAGATGGCAACGGTACAGCATGTGTTTTTGCAGGTGGCAAGCAGCAGTCAAAGTGGACACTATTGAGCAAAAACTAAATTTCACCAATCCCATTTTACACCGATCGGCCAAAACGTTATGCAGGCATGTGAATTTTGCCAAATAAACTGAGAAATCGGATCGGAAAATGCAAGAACCCCCCCCCCCCTCGATGTATAGCCTTGTAATGAACACTAGGTCCCGTTGGAGGTCGCTAGGGGTTCCGCGAGAAATCCCCCCCCCCCCCCCCCCCCCCGCGCCCTGGAAGTCTCGTCGGAAATATGGCACCTAGGCTGGGCAAGACAGCCAATCTCGACCTCATCGGGACTTCCATGGCCAATTTGTCAATTCGGTCGCTAGAGGTTTCGCAAGAAATCCCCCAGCACCTTGGAAGTCTACCCGGAAATGTGGCACCTAGGCTGGGCAAGGCAGCCAATCTCGACTTCATCGGGACTTCCACGGCCGATCGGCGGGTTGAATTTGCAACCTGCGGCCGGAGCTCCGGAACTCCAGCCCTGCCGGAGCCAGCAAATCTATCCCCATAGCCGACTTCCTTGGCCAGCTGGATAAACCAGCAAAGCTCTGGAGCCAAGAGAGCCAGAAAATCAGTGGTGGAACTGTAATGAGTAAATATTAAATTTAAGTGCAAGATTATATAACTAAATTAATCAAGACAGGGTTAAAACATAAAACACAGCAGAAAAGCCAATTACCACCTTTTTGGGCTGATTATCAATTAATGTGCGAATTTACTTCAAAATGTTATTAGTGTACAGTAACATATTCACATTACTTTGTAATATCTGTTTTTAGTTTGAAATGCACTAAAAGAGGCTTGAAACTGGTAATTTCGTGAGCAAATTTTCAAAAAAAAATCCGATTTTCTGACTCTCGTTCTCTGTCTCACGCAAGCAGTCGGCTCTTTTCCCCCTTTTTTTTTAATCTCACTCACATACCTGATTATGACCACCTGCCGAAATATGCTGTTGGTCCTCCGTGTGCCGCCAAGACAGCGCCGACCCGCCGAGGCTTGGACTCTACGAGACCCCTGAAGGTGTCCTGTGGTATCTGGCACCAAAACATTAGCAGCAGATGCTTCAAGTCCTGTAAGTTGCGAGGTGGAGCCGCCGTGGATCAGACTTGTCGATCCAGCGCATCCCACAGATGCTCAATCGGATTGAGATCTGGAGAATTTGGAAGCCAGGGCAACACCGTGAACACTTCATCATGTTCCTCAAACCATTCCCCAACAATGTGTGCAGTGTGGCAGGGTGCATTATCCTTTTGAAAGAGGCCACTGCCATCAGGGAATACCATTGCCATGAAGGGGTGTACCTGGTCTGCAACGATGTTTAGGTAGGTGACACGTGTCAAATTGACTGTCACATGAATGGTCGGACCCAGGGTCTTCCTGCAGAACATTGCCCAGAGCATCACATTCCCTCGCCTTTCGACAGTCGGTTCGGACCAGACGGGATAGCCTTTGTTGCCCTCGCGCATCGATGAACCTTGGACACCCAACACCATGGTTTGTGGTTTATCCCTCCTCGGACCACTGTCGGTAGGTACTCATCACTGCTGACCGGGAGCACCCCACAAGCCTTGCCGTTTCATAGATGCCCTGACCCTGTCGCCTGGCCATTAAAATTTGGCCCTTGTCAAAGTCGCTCAGGTCTTTACTCCTGCTCATTTCTCCTGCATCCACCACATCAACTTCAAGAACTGACTGTTCACTTGCTGCCTAATATATCCCACCCCTTGACAGGTGCCATTGTAACAAGATAACCAATGTTATTCACTTGATCTGTCAGTGGTCATAATGTTTCGGCTGATCAGTGTATATTTTCACTTCAGATTTACCACATTGACCTTTATCCCAAAATTGGACCTTTCTCTAGGGAACTAACGCACTACAAGGTGAGAACCATATTCTGCATTTTCTCCTTTGCTCTACCAATTGTACTTGAGTTTGTCTGGATAGTATTTATGTATAGTATTGACTGATCTGATTGAACTGCATGAAACAGCTTTTCACTGTAACACAGTACACATGGTAATAATGAACACAAATCTACACCTATTTCAGAGCAATCCAATTTTAATAATAACTAGACCAAGTGACTCGTTGGGCCCATAACTCATTGGGTTGCCATTGTGATGTTGGGAAAAATCGCACTTTTTTCTTTAAAATAAATGCCTTTAAAAAAAAAAATCTCAATGAAAATCGCGATTTTTCTTAATTTTTTATTTTTTTCTGCATTGGTCTAGCACCCTCCCCACCCTCACTCCATCCCCTCAACCCCTCTTCTTCCCCACCCATTCCCCCCCTTCCCCTCCCACACCCCTGTCACCCACTCCATCCCCCCTTATCCCCTCCCTCCATTCTTAGGGGCTCACTGGCGGCGCCGCCATTCCCGCCCGTTGGGTTTCCATGGTGACATGGAACATGGAGGTATTACTGCGCATGGACGGCTGACGGGCACAGCAAGTGGAAAAGGGATTTATTAAAGTTTAAAATGCGAATAACAAAATATAACAATTTGAACGTAAATAGGATTTCTTGATGCAGGAATTTTCAACATCAGCATCATTTCCCCTTTTCACAACAGGAAGGAGCTGGCGAAAATCGCCACAACAAAATGTAAGAATGCCGCCAAAATGCTCATCGTTCTGTTTGCATAGATCTCGAAGAGTTCTGTCCACCGCTTCAAAGCTCTCCCTCCTAATCATCGGGCACTCATCCCAAACAATCAGTCTCACACTCCTGATCAAATGAACCATGTTGGAGTTCGTCTTAATGTTGCACATGGTATTATCGGTCACTTCGATGGGTATCTTGAATCGAGAATGTGCAGTTCTTCCACCAGGCATCAATGTAGCTGCTATACCAGAGGATGCTACAGCAAAAGCAACATCAACTTGACCTCGAACTTTGGAGAGGATTAAATTGGTGAGAATTGTTTTGCCCATTCCTGCTAGTGTATCAATGAAAAACATTGAAGGAACATTCCTTTCCAAGCAGCTGCACGCATGGTCATACACTGCTCTTTGCTCAGCATTCAGCAGAGGCTCCTTCTCTTCAACAAATCACTGTTGTTCAGGTCTATTGTACTGCAGTTCACTCTGCAATTCTGGATTGTCACATCAAGGTTCATCCTTCCATGTCTTGGTAGTGGCACATGAAAGTATCCCAGTGTCTTGTTGTAATTCACAAGCTTGTCTTGAATATACAACAGAGCCTGATCATGATGCCTCTCATCAATCATGATATTTGGATCATCGATTGTTCTCCGTTCTCTTTGAAGGTAATCTTCAGACATTGAATTCTTGAAGCGATCCCATAATTGTCGAGAAGTGTTGATCTCAGCAATCGTCAGCAAAACAAACAAATCTCTCATTGCTTCGGGGAGTCTTGTCCGTTCAGCATCTTCCATCGTCTGTTGCCAATGGTCGTCAGTTTGCAACAAACCTCTTTCTATGCAGACGTCTTTGAAGGAAGGAAGAATATGTCCATCATGTGTTCTCGATGAATCGAAGGATACTGCCCTTTTTACGTGATGGAGAAGCAGTCTCAAGTAGTAGAGGTCACATCTCAAGTAGTAGAGTTGAATCGGACAGTGCCCTAGCTTATGGAAGGACTATTCAGAATCCTGATAACAGATGGAGATCTGCCCAAAAAGAGCAGGGAGAAGAAGGAATGACCAGGGTGAGACAAGTCTCTGATTACGTTGGCTGTTTTTCCGAGGTTGCGTGAAGTGCACATGGAGTCAGAGGCGGAAAGCCTGGTTTGCGAGACGGACTGGGCTATATCCCCACCTCACTGCAATTTCTTGCAGACTTGGATAGTTCCCAAACCAGTAAAACCTTTTAATGACATTGCTAACAGTAAATAGTGTAATAACAAGTAACTGCAGATGCTGATTTACCAAAGAAAGATTTTTTAAAAATGCTGAAGTAACCCAGTGGGTCAAGCATCTCAAGAGAATATGGATAGGTGACTTTTCAGATCAACACCCTCATGCAGTAAATAGTGTAGATAGAAACAGAAAATTGAGAAACGGCATTAACAAATTGGGAGTGATGAAAACGATGACAATGGAGTTCAGCATTGAATGTGGAGTCATCCATTTTGGATTCTAATTAAACACCACAGATTTTTCCCCCCAAGAAGACAAGAACTATGGACGAGCAAGAATCTAACTGAAGAACCCTTTGTGGAAAGGCAAAATATATAAAAAGGTCAAATGGATTTTGGCCATAACATCAAGGATACAACGCTAAAGTTAATGCGTGCACTCTCTTCTAGATTATTCTGTTCAATGCCGGTAAATAAACCAGGAAGGAAATATGACCTTGGAGTGGCATAAAATGCTAATTAGCAACGATGATTTGGGACTATAGTGGGTAGTTGTGTCGGCTAGGCCTGTATTCCTGAAACTTTAGATATTATCTATATTCAGCATTAAAACTGATTGAAGAACTAACAGAGAAGCTATCTGCTCTGTCATGGAAGAGCAAAAAATATTGGACATATCTTTTGATAGCTTTTAGTCTGTCTGTGGATGATGTCAGTAAGCACTTATTTCTCTTTATGACAGTGGAAATGTGCAGTTGTCTGCCTTGAGAACAACGGAGGTTTTGTCAATTGTTTAGTCAGTGAAATTAAGATTTTTGTTAAAAGTAATGAATTTAAGAAATATAGAAAAGAGTTAAAGCACAAGGATAGGTGATAACAAGGGAAGGGGTAGAATGAAAAAAAGGAAATACATCAAACCAGAAACATTTGAACAGACATTTATACGAAAAGTTAAAATTTGGTTTGCGTTTAATTTTGATTTTTTTAAATATATTTAAATTATATTTTTTGCTAACTATTGAACTTTGAATAACTGAAAAGGTTTTTTAAAGAATACCACTCTTATAAGATTACACTTATTATTGTTTATACTTTTAGTATTGTTATAAAGGTTTAATCTAATACCACCAAACCCTCCCAAAGTGTGGCAATTATCAGATGGTGTCTCAAGGGAGCATTTTCATCAGTTTGCATCAGTACTTTTTAAACAAACCAAATCTCAGAACATTGCTCAATCCCAACAGAAATAATTTTGAAAAACTGCCCAATGTTACAAATGTATAGATGAACAGGTGAAACGATATAGGGTTAGTGAGGGCGAGTTGTAAAGAGATAATATCATGGCTGATCGATCATTGAATTGTACAGTAGGCAGGAGATGCCAAATTATTATTTTTTAATTGTTCTGTACATACAAGTGTTCGGGCCTCCAATGAGAACAAGATGCAATTTATCTTACATCCTCCGCACTCTCCTGCCCAAGTACAGCCAAGGTTAAAAGAAATACATAGAGTGTGACAAACACAGGGAACTGCAGATGTTGGAAATTTTGAGTTAAGCTTAAAAGTGCTGGACGAACTGTGGGTGAGGCACCATCTTTGGAGGGAATTCCTTCCCAACTTCCCATTGAGTTGCCCCAGCACTTTTGTGTTGTATTCAAGGTAAAACAAACGTCACCCTACCTTGAGCTGGAATATGGCGTTTGCCCATGGAGAGGAGAGGAAAGGGGAAAGACGTCCCTGCTCAGGCCATGCACTTAAACGTGAATCTCCCACTTTCCCCACCCACCCACAGCAAGGTCTCTACTCACCAACCCGCCATCTTAGTAAAGGAGGTCCGGTGGGGGGAAGGAAAGCGAGAGAGAGGGATTGAGAAACGAAGGGGAGGAGGAAAAAGGCACCAGAGGCGTTACAACTGCGTGATGGAAACTTGGCTTTATTTTGTGTAGGAGGTTTTTGGGGGGTGGGGGGATTTGTTATTTTTAAAGATAATGCCGACCAGTTGTGCGGCCTATGGATGCACGGCCGTGTACAACAAGTACACCAGCTTCCACAGGGGAGGGGAGGGGATGGAGGGGAGGGGATGGAGGGAGGGGATGGAGGGAGGGGATGGAGGGGAGGGGATGGAGGGAGGGGATGGAGGGAGGGGATGGAGGGAGGGGATGGAGGGAGGGGATGGAGGGAGGGGATGGAGGGAGGGGATGGAGGGAGGGGATGGAGGGAGGGGAGGGACGGCCTCAGGGGATGGGATGGGAAAGGGAGATGAGAGGAAAACTCCTCAGGTGAGTCAGTGTTAATCCAGAGATGCTGCTTGACCCGCTGAGTTACTCCAGTTTTTTGTGTCTATCTTCGGTTTAAACCAGCATCTGCAGTTCCTTCCTACACCAAAGATGAATAAATGCTTTACAAAAGATGAATAAATGTTTTACAATTGACTAATAATGCAACGCGCTGTTTTTTTCAGACAGTAAAAATTAATATGGTTAAATAAATTATTCATTAAAATTACAGCATTTGGATTTGAAAGGACATGATTGTTATTTTCTATGAGATATTGCATACCTTGTGAAGATAATTGCAGAAAAAGCATCACAATTTCCCATAAGGAAATAAAAAAGGAGGAAGCATGCTAATCTATTTTATAGATAGAATTTGATTTGCTAAAGGATATAGTTTGTCTCAAATTTAGACAATATTCAATAGACAATAGGTGCAGGAGGAGGCCATTCGGCCCTTCGAACCAGCACCGCCATTCAATGTGATCATGGCTGATCATTCTCAATCAGTACCCTGTTCCTGCCTTCTCTCCATACCTCCTGACTCCGCTAACCTTAAGAGCTCTATCTAGCTCTCTCTTGAATGCATTCAGAAAATTGGCCTCCACTGCCTTCTGAGGCAGAGAATTCCACAGATTCACAACTCTCTGACTGAAAAAGTTTTTCCTCATCTCAGTTCTAAATGGCCTACCCCTTATTCTTAAACTGTGGCCCCTTGTCCTGGACTCCCCCAACATTGGGAACATGTTTCCTGCCTCTAACTTGTCCAACCCCTTAATAATCTTATACGTTTCGATAAGATCTCCTCTCACCCTTCTAAATTCCAGTGTATACATGCCTAGTCGATCCAGTCTTTCAACATATGACAGTCCCGCCATTCCGGGAATTAACCTAGTACACCTACGCTGCACGCCCTCAATAGCAAGAATATCCTTCCAATAGCAAGAATATATTATATATTATAATATATATATAATATATATTATTTATATAATGGAAAACAGCAAAAACCCTTCAGGTTAATTAAATTTGGTTTAGTTGTAGCCCTGGAGGCTTGAGAGGAGATGCATTATTACTTATGCTAATTATTAAACTAGGCTTGATAAATAACAGACAAATATAGAGTTTTAACCATCTTAACAGATAGCATGACATGTAACCAATGTCCAGAATTACAAAATGTTACAAAGTTTTTATTTTAATTAGGAGAAGAATCCCAGCATGGATATGCTCTTTTTGCAGGTACCGCACTTGCAAAAGGTACGCTCTAAGTACGAGCCTCCTTATGCGGCCTTATGCTCCTGGCCTTGCCGAAGCAGCGTGAGGTATATTGACTCAATTTATAATCAAGGACGAATCACACCGTGGCCACTCCCTCTTCTCCCCTCTCCCATCGGGCAAAAGGTACAGAAGTGTGAAAACGCACACCTCCAGATTCAGGGACAGTTTCTTCCCAGCTGTTATCAGGCAACTGAATCGTCCTACCACAACCAGAGAGCAGTGATGAACTACTATTTACCTCATTGGTGACCTTCGGATTTTTCTTGGACGGACTTTGCTGGCTATATAATATAATATAATAATATATTCCTTTATTCGTCCCACACCGGGGAAATTTACAGTGTTACAGCAGCAAAGTGGATAGCAAGAGATCATTCATTATAAATAAAAATAAAGACAAGGATAAATTGTCATCAGTTTACTGTGTATTCCTTAACTGTTACTGTTGACTCGTCTGCTGGGAGCAGTGGTGGTTGTGCAGTCTCTTGCCCTAAGCATTATTCCCTTATCATATGCTGTAAATGGCTCGATTGTAATCATGTATCGTCTTTCTGCTGACTGACTGGATAGCGAGCAACAAAAGCTTTTCACTGTACCTCGGTACACGTGACAATAAACTAAACTCAACCGAATGCTTGATATTGCTTGTTTTCCAGTAGAACCTTTCAACCAATTCTATTCCAAGTTCCTGATGAGCCACATAGCCTACTTAAGTGACATAGAATGATTGTCGCTTGGATGGAAAAATCAAATGCGAGAGGGCACAGCTTTAAGGTGAAAGGGCCAAAGATTAAAGGAAATATGCAGGAAAGGTGTGTTGAGTGCCTGGAACACCATGCCAGTGGTGGCGGCAGATACAATAGTGGGGTTGAAAAGACTTTTGGATAGGCATATGGACCGTACAGTCTGGTACGGGAACTGTTCTGCCCACAGCCACAAATCACTACAGAGAGTGGTGAAGACGACACAGCACATCACTGGCAACTGTCTCCCGGCCATTCAGGACATTTTCTACCGGCGGTGCCTGCGGAAGGCACGCAGCATCATCAAGGACCACAGCCACCCAGCACGCAGGCTGTTCTCCTTGTTACCGTCAGGCAGACGATACAGTATGGCTGCACATACCACCAGACTTAAGAACAGTTTCTACCATCAGGCCATCAGGTTTCTGAACTCATAAACACATTTCACATCATATATGTTGATTATTTTAATATTGTCGTTTTATCTTACTAATGTCTTTTTTATCTTATTTATCCTTGGAATATTACTGCTGAGGTGACCCGTTGTCTTGTCAAATACATTTCATTGTATAAGAAAATAACTGCAGATGCTGGTACAAATCGATTTATTCACAAAATGCTGGAGTAACTCAGCGGGTCAGGCAGCATCTCGGGAGAGAAGGAATGGGTGACGTTTCGGGTCGAGACCCTTCTTCAATACATTTCATTGTAATTTTGACCCTGTGCCAACCTACACATGACAAATAAAATTTAAATTAATTAATGAAAAATTATTGATATGCAGGGAAAGGAGGGATATAAATTATGTGCAGGCAGATAAGAGTTGGTCTTGGCATCATGATTGGCACAGACAATGTGGGCTGAAGGGCCTGTACTTTCTATGTTCATTGGATGTGCAGGTCAAGGAGTTGGAGGCTTGGGTGGGGCAAAGGTCTGATGGGGCCATGGTGGGTGAAGAGGGAGGGGACGGGACATGCTGGGGATAATTGTGGAAAAGATGTGCACAACAGATTCCTTTTCTACATTTAAAGTAGCATTGGGCCCTTTTCCAGTAGCTCCCAAGCAACATTGGGCCCTACTGCAGAAGAACTAATGCACTTGGACGACTTTCATGAAGGCAACAGGTTTGTATACACACAGGACCCAGGTAAGACTCTATGACTATTATTGTAACATTTAAGAAACAGTTAGACAGGTACATAGATATGAATGAATGAATGAATGAATGAATGAATGAATGAATACGTTTATTGGCCAAGTATGTGCATATACAAGGAATGTGCCTTGGTGCTCCACTCACAAATGACAACACAAACATACAGCTAACAATTAAGAAGAAAGCATAATCACATCAAAACAATAAGGATACAACATTACGGTCTAAACATGTGGGTGAAAATAAACCAGAGCAAAAAAGAGACTACAGACTTTAGTTGTTGAGTAGATCTATCACTCGTGGAAAAAAAGCTGTTTTTATGTCTGGCTGTGGCTGCTTTGACAGTCCGGAGTCGCCTTCCAGAGGGAAGTGCTTCGAAGAGTTTGTGGCCAGAGGGGTCAGAGATGATCTTGCCCGCTCGCTTCCTGGCCCTTGCTGTGTACAGTTCGTCAATGGGGGGAAGGTTGCAGCCAACAACCTTCTCCGCTGTGCGAACGATCCGTTGCAGCCTCCGGATGTCGTGCTTGGTGGCTGAGCCAAACCAGACCATGATGGAGAAGGTGAGGACGGACTCAATGATAGCAGTATAGAATTGGACCATCATTGCCTGTGGCAGATTGTGTTTCTTCAGTTGCCGCAGGAAGTACATCCTCTGTTGGACCTTTTTGACTGTGGAGTTATGGACAATAGACAATAGGTGCAGGAGGAGGCCATTCGGCCCTTCGAGTTGATGGTGGCCCCCCATTTAAGGTCCCTGGAGATGATGGTTCCAAGGAACTTAAATGACTCCACAGATGTGACTGTGGTGTTGTTGATGGTGAGTGGGGGGAGGGGAGGGTGGATCTCTTCGAAAGTCTACAATTAGATAGAATAGGTTTCGTAGTTTATGGGCTAAACGCAGGCAGGAGGGGCTAGTGTAGATGGGGCGTGCTGGTCGGCGTGGGCAAATAGGCCCATAGGGCCTGTTTCCACACTGTATGACTCTATGACTCTAAGATACCTATGTTTGCTTCGTGATAAAGTATCAGGGATTTTTTTCCTTGCATTGTGCATTGAAACATTGTAGTGTGGGCATTAGTTTCTAGGATCTTAAGCATCTGCTTCTCACCATGACTATTTGTTCATTAAACAATTACATTCATGGGTAGAGGTCTTGCTAAATACTCTCAAAACTGACATGGTGATTGCTGTAAACTGCTGCATTGTAAGTTGTTATGTTCTCGCCGCTAGCAATGTGCAGATACCATATAATAATGACCGAGGAGTCCTGGTGGACTGCTGGCTGATGTTGTACACTCACCTTTGCAATTACAATTACAGGAGCTGGTGGAGATGTGCCGGCACAGAGGCTGGACGACACGCTATGAACCCATAGAGGTGGGCTGCAGAGGCTTTGCAGGACGCTCACTCTGCAAAGTCCTCAACCAGTTGGGCATTACGGGGCTGGCAAAGAAGAGGGCCATTCAATCCGCAAGCGAAGCCGCAGAGAAAGCCACTAGATGGCTTTGAATGAAGAGGGCTGATCCGTGGGCAGTTGCTGCTGGGACGCAAGTCAGGGCCTGATCACCCCCGGCTGGGTCGCCTGGGCGAGGGTCTCTGATGTTGTGAGACCCGAAACACCCCATGACCCCAGGTCACATCACTGAGGATGCGTCCCAGTGCATCCCGAAGATGTATCTTGCACATAGCAGATGATAATCTCTAAAAGTATACACGGTTGAAACTACTAGATATGACTTAATTGTTCCTTTGCACATAGGCTTCACTGGACATAAACATAAATTAATACCACGATTAATTAACAATTCTCCATTAGATCAGGAGTGAATTTTCATTTTGTCACCGATGCAATATTGCATTTGCCCACCAAATACAGAAACTGGGTTGTCATATCCATTGACTTTGAGTTGAGAGGAAGGTTGAGGGAGGAGACTGAAGAAGGGTCACGACCCGAAACGTCACCCATTCCTTCTCTCCAGAGATGCTGCCTGTCAATAGACAATAGACAATAGACAATAGGAGTAGGCCATTCGGCCCTTCGAGCCAGCACCACCATTCAATGTGATCATGGCTGATCATTCTCAATCAGTACCCCGTTCCTGCACTGAGTTTCTCCAGCATTTTGTGTCTATCTTCGATTTAAACCAGCATCTGCAGTTCTTTCCTACACAAATGGTCCATCTATCTGTCTGCTTGCACCATAAGATGTACAGAACATTTCTTTATATCTTTGATATCTTGCAAAGAAAATACGTGTGGATGTATACAGGTAATTGCATAACTTGTATTATGTAAATCTTTAAACAATACTTACATGAGTTTAGTAATGTACCTTGAGTCATGTGATTATTTTCCATACAGTGTGTACTGTAAGTCTAACGAATCACCCATAAACTGTATACAAATCAAAGTCTAAATGTGAACAACTTACCAATTTTTAACCAACATGAACCAGCATCACATAAAGGGTGGTGGGTGAAAGGAATTCCTCAATTTTGTTTATTTTCACGTATACCGAGGTACAGTGAAAAGCTTTTGTGGCGTGCTAACCAGTCAGCAGAAAGAGTATACATGATTACAATTGAACCATTTACAGTGTACAGTACAAAATAAGGGAATAACGGTTAGTGCAAGATAAAGCCAGTAAAGTCCGATCAAAGACAGTCTGAGAGTCTCTGAGTGCTTTCAAGAGAGAGCTAGATAGAGCTCTTAAGGATAGCGGGGGTATGGGGAGAAGGCAGGAATGGGGTCCTGATTGGGAATGTTCAGCCATGATCACATTGAATGGTGGTGCTGGCTCGAAGGGCCGAATGGCCTACTCCTGCACCTATTGTCTATTGTCTATTTATTGTCTAATGAGGTAGATAATAATTCAGCACTGCTCTCTGGTTGCAGTCAGCTGCCAGAGGCGGTAGTTGAGGCAGGGACTATTGCAATGTTTAAGAAACATTTAGACAGGTACATGGATAGGACAGGTTTAGAGGGAAATGGTCCAAATGCAGGCAGGTGGGACTAGTGTAGGTAGCACATGTTGGTCGGTGTGGGCAAGTTGGGCTAATGGGCCTGTTTCCGTGCTGTATGACTCAATGACTCTATAAACTTTGAAATGTACTTCTAAAGATGTTTAGTTCAGTTTGGAGAGATACAGTATGGAAACAGGCCCTTTGACCCAGCGATTCTATGCTGACCATTGATCACCTGCTCACCCATTTTCGCATCCACTCCCTACACACTCGGGGCGATATACAGAGGCCAGTTAATCGACAAACCCACATGTCTTTGGGACGCGGGGGTAAACTGGAGCACCCAGAAAAAACCCTTGTGGTCACAGGGAGAACATGCAAACTCCACACAGACAAGACCCAAGGTCAGGATTGAACCTGGCACTGTGAGGCAGCAGCTCCAGCCTCACTGTGTCACCCTTCTGAAATAAGTAACTTGAGTGGACCAATGTTAGCTTCAGATACAATTGAATGTTCTTAATTCTCTTATATTCTGTGTTGCATGTCCCGAGACCAAAGCTATAAGTGGGAGATGGTGTTGAGGGTAAATTAGTTAGCTCTTACAAATGAGCATTGGGTTGCAATGCACAAGTAGCCCATGTCCATCGATTGCAGTCGAGACAACATAACAACTTCCTGTTGACTGCTCATTATAATGGTTTATAAATGCAGCCAACACTAACTGCTCTGTTAATTAGTGACACCACTCATTGCCTCTCAAACTTGGAACTTACAAGCAACAGTTAAAGTTAATCTCTGCTGTTAAAATGAGCCTGCACCACTTAGAGGGAAAGAGCATGGTGCTTTAAGGAGGCATTGGCAAATGTACAGGAAAGAAATCTGATCAGGGGAAAAAAAAATGTGAGGTGTTGTATTTTGGGAAGTCAAACATGGGCAGGATCTACACAGTGAATGGTAGGGTTCTGGGTAGTGTTGTAGAGCAGAGGGATCTAGGAGTGCAGGTGCATGGTTCCTTGAAGTTGGAATCGCAGGTAGATCAATCAGGTGGTCAGAAAGGCGTTTGGTACATTGGCCTTCGTCAGTCAGAGTATTGAGTATAGAAGTTGGGAGGTCATGTTGCAGTTGTATAGGACGTTGGTGAGGCCGCATTCAGAGTATTGTGTTCAGTTCTGGGCACCGTGTTATAGGAAAGATGTTGTCACAGGGAGAACGTACAAACTCTGTACAGCCACACCTGTTGACAGGATCGAACCCGGGTCTCTGGCGCTGTATGGCAGCAATTCTACCACTGCTCCACTGTGCCGCCCAAATGGGTGATAGCAATTAAACATTCAAGCCAGTTTTTCTATATATTTTAGTGTAAGAAAATAACTGCAGATGCTGGTACAAATCAAAGGTATTTATTCACAAAATGCTGGAGTAACTCAGCAGGTCAGGCAGCATCTCAGGAGAGAAGGAATGGATGACGTTTCGGGTCGAGACCCTTCTTCAGACTGATGTCAGGGGGGACGGGACAAAGGAAGGATATAGGTGGAGACAGGAAGTTAGAGGGAGAACTGGGAAGGGGGAGGGGAAGAGAGGGACAGAGGAACTATCTAAAGTTGGAGAAGTCAATGTTCATACCGCTGGGCTGCAAGCTGCCCAACCGAAATATGAGGTGCTATTCCTCCAGTTTCCGGTGGGCCTCACTATGGCACTGGAGGAGGCCCATGACAGAAAGGTCAGACTGGGAGTGGGAGGGGGAGTTTGAAGTGCTCAGCCACCGGGAGATCAGGTTGGTTAAGGCGGACTGGGCGAAGGTGTTGAGCGAAACGATCGCCGAGCCTGCGTTTGGTTTCGCCGAAGTAAAGAAGTTGACATCTAGATACAATAGATGAGGTTGGAGGAGGTGCAGGTGAACCTCTGTCTCACCTGGAAAGACTGTTTGGGTCCTTGGATGGAGTTGAGGGGGGAGGTAAAGGGACAGGTGTTGCATCTCGTGCGGTAGCAGGAGAAAGTGCCCGGGGATGGGTGGTTTGGGTAGGAAGGGACGAGTGGACCAGGGAGTTTCTATATATTTTAGTTATTGACAAATGTGTTTGAATGCACGCAGTAAAACTGTAACGCCTCAGCCCAACCAGGACAAATCAGCAATAACTTACAATTATTTCAACGAGAAGGGTCATTGTTTGAAGGTGACCACTATAATGTGCTTTATTAGCTCATAAATCAAGGAAGTGAGAAAATTAGTTTTGGCAGATGCTACTTGGCCCGCTCATCCACCGATAATTCGCTTGGCTGTGAAATTGACTGCGTTGCATCAAACAATAAATTAATAAGCTAATTTGTCATTAATCGAACTGACCTTCCTATTTTGCTTCAAGATTAGGAACCTTTTGGTAAGTGAATTCTGACTAATACATAATAAGTTTGTGGAGAAAATGTGCACTTATATCCAGGATTTGTAAAGACTGCGATACAGGTGCGGTCATTTAAAAATATCTATTTCTCAGGCCATTTATGACCCACCTTAATTTTTTTCATAGTAGTATCAAATATCAAGTTCAGAATAGACACAAAATATTGGACTGACTCAGCGATTCAGGCAGCATTTTCATGTGAATTGTCATGGGCAGCAGGAACAAACAAATGAGATTCTTAGACATAAAAAGCTGGAGTAACTCAGCGGGACAGGCAGCATCTCTGGAGAGAAGGAATGGGTGACGTTTCGGGTCGAGATCCTTCTTCAGACGAGTTTCTTACTTGCTGCATGTTATTACAGCAACACAACGAATAAATATACAGTAAACAATAATACAAAAATTATCAATAATATAACAATTATCAATAATATGAGTTAACTAGACCATAAAACTGCAAGTCGAAGTGCGTAGTGCAACCTATACATAGTCTATTGTAGTTCATTGCTGAGGTTGGGGTTGTGGTTTGGGATGTGCCGTGTGTTTCAAGAGCCTGATGTTTGATGGTCAGAAGTTCGGTACGGTGGCGCAGCGGTAGAGTTTCTGCCATACAACACCAGAGACCCGGGTTCGATCCTGACCTCAGGTGCTGACTGTACGGAGTTTATACATTCTCCTGCTTGGGTTTTCGCCAGGAGCTCCGGTTTTCTCCCACGCTCTAAAAATGTACGGGTTTGGCTTTGGAAATTTTTATTTAGAAATTGTCCCTAGTGTGTAGGATAGTGCTAGTGTACGGGGCGATCGGTGGTGGGCACTGACTCGGTGGGCTGAAGGGCCTGCTTCCGTGCTGTATCTCTAAAGTAAAGTGAAGTTATTCTTGAACCTGGAGGTAATGGTGTCCAAGTCTAAAATTGGTGCAGAAATGTTGATTTTCAACCTGCACTACTAGGGCGGCACGGTGGCGCAGCGGTAGAGTTGCTGCCTTACAGACAAAGCTACCTCTTTGGTGACCCTCGGACTATCCGTGATCGGACTTGACTTGCTTTACCTTGCACTAAAAGTTATTCCCTTAGCATGTACCTGTATCTGTAATCTGTATTGTCTTTCTGCTCTCTGTATAGCACGCAACAAATGTTTTTCACTGTACCTCGGTACACGTGACAATAAACTACACTGAACTGAACAGGCAAATAGCGATGGGCAAAAAATGCCGGCCTTGTGAGATGTGTCCACATTCTGAAAGTGTTTAAATAAAACCTAGCAGCCTGCCTTTCTTTTCATTTGGGAGGTGCATAAGCCCACGAGATAATATGAATCTGATCTTTTGTTAAAAACTCAACCAAAAGAAACCTTGTAATAATCTCTCTCACAATATGATTCACAATTTGGGGCGGCACGGTGGCGCAGCGGTAGAGTTGCTGCCTTACAGCGAATGCAGCGCCGGAGACCCGGGTTCGATCCCGACTACGGGCGCCGTCTGTACGGAGTTTGTACGTGCTCCCCGTGACCTGCGTGGGTTTTCTCCGAGATTGTCGGTTTCCTCCCACACTCCAAATCCGAACAGGTATGTAGGTTAATTAACTGGGCAAATGTAAAAATTGTCCCTAGAGTGTGTAGGATAGTGTTAATGTGCGGGGATCGCTGGTCGGTGCGGACCCGGTGGGCCTAAAGGACCTGTTTCCTCGCTGTATCTAAAGTAAACTAAATTAAACTAGACTAAATATATCTCTAGACTAATCTGAAGGTGCGGTGATGTATGTTAAATATTAAAGGTCGGTCATTAACTGAGATGCCACTTGGAGTACTATTTACAATGTTGTCAACTTATTTACATCGACGAAACCAAGCGCAGGCTCGGGAATCGCTTCGCTGAACACCTGTGCTCGGTCCGCATTAACCAAACTGATCTCCCGGTGGCCGAGCACTTCAACTACCCCTCCCATTCCCAGTCTGACCTTTCTGTCATGGGCCTCCTCCAGTGCCATAGCGAGGCCCACCGGAAATTGGAGGAACAGCACCTCATATTTCGCCTGGGCAGTTTGCAGCCCAGTGGTATGAACATCGACTTCTCCAACTTTAGATAGTTCCTCTGTCCCTCCCTTCCCCTTCTCCTTCCCAGATCTCCCTCTATCTTCCTGTCTCCACCTATACCCTTCCTTTGTCCCGCCCCCCCTGACATCAGTCTGAAGAAGGGTCTCGACCCGAAACGTCACCCATTCCTTCTCTCCCGAGATGCTGCCTGACCTGCTGAGTTACTCCAGCATTTTGTGAATATAACTATTTACAATTCATGTCTTCCCATTATACAACAAAGGGCCTGGAAGCATTGGAGAACATCCAGTGCCGAGTTTCAGGGATAACACCAGAACATTGAAGGAATGCCTTCTTTTATTTTTGAATGAAATGCAGGTCAGCAAAAAAAAGAACAGTTTGGCAGCTGGCTGGACTGGTGGTGAAGCCTTGTGAACTATTGAAGCATTCCTGGGGGAGAGATTTTTGTGGGGGGGAGGGGGGTAGAAACTGTGTCACTCATGTTCAAAGAGACCATGTACTGTGTTGAGCGGTGAGCCAGTCGCCCAACAGAAGATTGCATATCTTCACAAGGTTAATTCCCGGGATGGCGGGACTGTCATATGATGAAAGAATGGAGCAACTGGGCTTGTATTCACTGGAATTTAGGATGAGAGGGGATCTTATAGAAACATATGAAATTATTAAGGGATTGGACACCTAGATGCAGGAAACATGTTCCCAATGTTGGGGGAGTCCAGAACCAGAGGCCACAGTTTAAGAATAAGGGGCAGGCATTTAGAACGGAGATGAGGAAAAAAACATTCTCCCACAGAGTTGTGAATTTGTGGAATTCTCTTCCTCAGAAGGCAGTGGAGGCCGATTCACTGCATGCATTAAAAAGAGAGTTAGATAGAGCTCTTAGGGCTGGCGGAATCGAGGAATATGGGGAGAAGGCAGGAACGGGGTACTGATTGTGGATGATCGGCCATGATCACATTGAATGGCGGTGCTGGCTCGAAGGGCTGAATGGCCTACTCCTGCACCTATTGTCTATGTCAAGACCAACTGCAAGAAAGTGAATACTGAAAGTCTGAAGAAGTGTCTCGTCCCGAAACGTCACCCATTCCTTCTCTCCAGAGATGCTGCCTGTCCTGCTGAGTTACTCCAGCTTTTTGTGTCTGTCTTTGCAAGAAGGTGAATGTTCAGAGGACTGTCTGGCTCATCGATATTGCATCTTCACCCAACATAGCCACCACCACCACAACAAAATCTCCGAGCCACATGTTCTCCCTCTTTTATGTACGTATAGGACACAGGCATTGTTGGTAGGCAAGCGTTTATTGCCCATTGTAGTGGCCTGGCGGAGGCCAGAGAAAAGGCAAGACGCCAGGCAGTTTTTAGTAAGATTCTTTTATTAGGCTGCGCTTCAGCCCACAGCGTAGTTCCCCTAGGGTAAGAGCCACGCCTCCCCCTGGTCAGGCTTTTAACCCCTTACGCCTGTCCGTCACGTAACGAGGGGGCTGACCCAAGGAGTGGCCTGATCCGCCACACCATCCACTTTTCCTTCTCCCTTTCTTTTAACTCTTTGTCGATCGTTGCTGGCTCCCTTTGACCATTTCCTGTCCCTCTCACCCCTTCCATCCCTCCTGCCCTCTCATCCCTTCCATCCCTCCTCCTTCCTTTTAATTTCCATGGCAAAGAAACAAACTGTTGGAGGAACTCAGTGGGTCAAGTACTGTAGTTGAAATGGACAGACAATGTTTTGGGTTGAGACCCTTTTCCTTAATACACTGAGTTCCTCCAGCAGTTTGTTTTTTGATCAGAATTCCAGCATCTGCAGTCACTTCTGTCTCTGTTTTGTTCTCTTTTGTGAAATCTCCTCAAAGTTTGCGCATTTTGAAGAGGTTCTCCTCTGAAGAAGGCTCTCGACTAGAAATGTCATCCGTGTCTTCCAGAACTATGTTTTTTGCTCAAGGTTCCAGCATTGGCTATCTCTTGTGTCTCCATTCTACTTTCCACTTTCTAACCGACCAAAAATAAGGCCAGTTCAACTCAGATAATTACCCCTCGAACATGCACATAGCTGGGAAGGGTGCAGAGAAGATTTCCAACGATGTTGCCCGGACTTGCGGCCTGGATTATAGGGAGAGATTGGGCAAGCTGAGATTTTTAGAGACACTGATACAGAGATACAGCGCGGAAACAGGCCCTTCGGCCCACCGGGTCCGCGCCGCCCAGCAATCCCCGCACATTAACACTATCCTACACACACTAGGGCCAATTAAAAAAAAAAAAAACATTTGCCCAGCCAATTAACCTACATACCTGTACGTCTTTGGAGTGTGGGAGGAAACCGAAGATCTCGGAGAAAACCCACGCAGGTCACGGGGAGAACGTACAAACTCCGTACAGACGGCGCCCGTAGTCAGGATCGAACCTGAGTCTCCGGCGCTGCATTCACTGTAAGGCAGCAACTCTACCGCTACGCCACCGTGCCGCCCTTTGAAGTTCTGATTCTTTGAAGTGCATGAGGCTGAGGGATGATCTTGGAGAGATGTATATATTCGTAACAGGAATAGATAGCGCGAATGTGCAGTCTTTTTCCAATGTAGGGGAATCAAGAACCAAAGGACATAGGTTTAAAGTGAGAGGGCATACGTTTAAGATTTAATGGGATCCTGAGGGGCAACCTTTTCCACACAGAGGGTGGTAGGTATATGGAACAAGCTGCCAGAGGTAGACACAAAGTGCTGGAGTAACTCAGCTGAACAGGCAACATCTCCTGTTAGAAGGAATGGGTGATGTTTTGGGTCGAGACCCTTCTTCAGACTTTCAGAGGAGGTAGTTGAGGCACAATATTTAAGACATTTGGGTAGGTACATGGACAGGAGAAGTTTAGAGTGATATCGGGCAAACGGTGGCAAATGGGACTGGCGTAGATGGGGCATCTTGGTCAGCATGGACTAGTAGGGCCGAAGGGTCTGTTTCTGTGCTGTACGACGGTGAGATTAATCAAGCGGCCGTTGTGTGAGATGCCAACTCTATCACTCTGTACTGAAAATAGAAAACTAAACAGAACTGCACAGGAGAAAATGGACAAAAGTGGAAGTTTGAAGGACATTATACGCTTCACCTTGCAACGAAAGACTCAAAGATAACAAAAGAAGTGGAAGAGAAGTTAATCTGGAAATAGAAATTAACCAAATGATAAAGGTTGCTTGTTATTTTTTTTATCATTTTTAAACAGATTGCTGGTTTAAAAAGAAAAGCTGTCTGTCATGGTGAATGGCACAAAGTTCTGTAGTCCTCTTGCCTTGCTTGTGATAAGGCTGCATGGAGTGAAAGTTATATCCTTCATTTGTATGCAGTAGGTGCACTTTCATCAGAATCTTCATTAGGCCACCAAAGCCCACCAGAAACATTTTAGGAGCCAGTTACTGAGCAGAATAATTAAGAAGTGCTCTAAGGTTAGTTCATGCTTCACTGAGGCAGCCATGTATACAGTAGTTCACAAAAACATTTCTGAATCTATTCATCTGTGCAGCAATCACAGTCTTTGGCTACAAAGAGCTTTTAATACACTGATCAAAGGGCGTTTATTCGATATCTCGCCATTACCAACACCTACAAATTGTAAAATATAATTCGCAATTATTGCCTCCGAGAATTTCTTTTACCCCCTTCACCGATATAATTATATTGACCTGTCAAATACTAATTAATCTTCGGACAAGGCCATAACCCTGGTGCTCATGGGAGGTGAGGATGTTGCCAAGGCATGAGTGCACAGGATATTACGTTGGACGAGCCAGGAGCAGAAGACAAATTTCAAGCCATCTTATAATATTTTATTTTGCTGTCGTTCTGGCAGCTGCCCAAGTTGTCTGGCTGCCAGGATGATAGGAACCTGTTGCTGAGGACTCTTTTCGTGTTTGACCCCATCAACTGGTAAATTTTGCAGTTTGCGTAGGAAGGAACTGTTGGGGGAGTCCAGAACAAGGGGCCACAGTTTAAGAATAAGGGGTAGGCCATTTAGAACTGAGATGAGGAAAAACTTTTTCAGTCAGAGAGTTGTGAATCTGGAATTCTCTGCCTCAGAAAGCAGTGGAGGCCAATTCTCTGAATGCATTCAAGAGAGAGCTGGATAGAGCTCTTAAGGATAGCGGAGTCAGGGGGTATGGGGAGAAGGCAGGAACGGGGTACTGATTGAGAATGATCAGCCATGATCACATTGAATGGCGGTGCTGGCTCGAAGGGCCAAATGGCCTCCTCCTGCACCTATTGTCTATGGATGCTAGTTTATACCGAAGATAGACACAAAATGCTGGAGTAACTCAGCGGGTCAGGCAGCATCTCTGGGGAAAAAGAATGGGCGACGTTTCAGGTCGAACCATTCTTCAAACCGAAGAAGGGTTCCGACCCGGTGTCACCTGTTCTTCTCCAGAGATGCTGCCTGACCCCGCTGAGTTGCTCCAGCATTTTGTGTCTAAACTTTGCAGGTGGTGCAGCGGTAGAGTTGCTACCTTACAGCGAATGCAGCGCCGGAGACCCGGGTTCGGTCCCAGCCACGGGCGCTGTCTGTACGGAGTTTGTACGTTCTCCCCATGACCTGCGTGGGTTTTCTCCGAGATCTTCGTTAATTGGCAATGTAAAATTGTCCCTTGTGTGTGTAGGATAGTGTTAGTGTGCGGGGATCGCTGGTTGGTACGGACTCGGTGGGCCGAAGTGCCAATTTCTGCGCCATATCTCTAAACTAAGGTTAATGAGATGAAAGTGGACATGCTCATCAGTTTGGGGGATCTCCCAGTTGCTAACCATTTTAACTCCCCTTCCCATACTGACGTATCTGTCCTGGGCTGCCTCCATTGCCAGAATGAGCAAGTAAACAGGACAAACAGTCCTTTACATCGGCGAAACCAAGCGCAGGCTCGGCGATCGCTTCGCTGAACACCTGCGCTCGGTCACGCATTGACCAAACTGATCTCCCGGTGGCCGAGCACTTCAACTCCCCCTCCCATTCCCAGTCTGACCTTTCTGTCATGGGCCTCCTCCAGTGCCATAGTGAGGCCCACCGGAAATTGGAGGAACAGCACCTCATATTTCGCTTGGGCAGCTAGCAGCCCAGCGGTATGAACATCGACTTCTCCAACTTTAGATAGTTCCTCTGTCCCTCTCTTCCCCTCCCCCTTCCCAGATCTCCCTGGATCTCCCTGTATCTTCCTGTCTCCACCTATATCCTTCCTTTGTCCCGCCCCCCTGACATCAGTCTGAAGAAGGGTCTCGACCCGAAACGTCACCCATTCCTTCTCTCCCGAGATGCTGCCTGACCTGCTGAGTTACTCCAGCATTTTGTGAATAAGGACAAACAGAACCTCATATTCCACGGGTAGCTCACAGCCCAATGGTATGAACATTGAATTCTCCAATTTTAGGTAACCTCTAACAACCCCTCTTCCCCTTTCTTCCCCCCCCCCCCCCGTTCCCCGTCTGGACTCGCACCTATTTCTCCTCTCCCCCTCTACCTCCACCTACATTCTTTCCTGTAGCCTCATAATCTGCAAAATTCTTCAAATATTTGTCATTGCACTCTCTAATTTTTTCATCTTTGGCCTTTCTCCAACCATCTGCTAGCTGAACTTAGACACAAAATGCTGGAGTAACTCAGCGGGACGGGCAGCATCTCTGGAGAGAAGGAATGGGTGGCGATTCGGGTCGAGATTATTTTCTGCCAGTTTTGTCCTGCCTCTCCTGTCTTCCAGCTTTCTCCCCCTCCATCCCATAATCAGTCTGAAGAAGGGTCGCAACTCAAAACGTCTCCTACCATGTCCTCCAGAGATGTTACTTGATTGACCCACTGAGTTACTCCAGCATTTTGTGCCCTTTTCTCTAAGCTAGCATCTGCGGCTCGGTGTTTCGACAAAATCTTAACACTTCCCAACTATCGTCTCTATTAAAATCTTAGGATGAAAACTCCCTGGGTCAAATTGAATGCAGATAGTGTGAGTGGACCTTAGCAGTGCCAGGGAATTGCCTCAGTTCAGTTGAGTTTATTGTCACGTGTACCAAGGTACAGTCAAAAGCTTTTGTTGCGTGCTAGCCAGTCAGCAGAAAGACAATACATGATTACAATCGAGCCATTTACAGTGCACAGATACATAATAAAGGGAATAACGTTTAATGCAAGATAAAGCCAGTAAAGTCTGATCAGTTAGGCCGAGGGTCACCAATGAGGTAGATAGTAGTTCAGCACTGCTCTCTGGTTGTGGTAGGATGGTTCAGATGCCTGATGATAGCTGGGAAGAAACTGTCCCTGAACCTGGAGCTGTGCGTTTGCACACTTCTGTACCCTTTTGCCCGATGGGAGAGGGACTCGTCCTTGATGATGCTGCTGGCCTTGCCGAGGCAGCGGGAGGTATAAATGGAGTCAATGGAAGGGAGGTTGGTTTGTGTGATGGTCTGGGCTGTGTCCATAATTCGCTGCAGTTTCTTGCGGTCTTGGATGGTGCTGTTCCCATGCCGTGCATTTTGTACACGCTGCCTCTGGACTCCAGGAAAAGTTCACCGTTGGAGTGCAGCTGGAGGAACAGCTGTCCTGTGGCTCAGGACTTCTGTGTTTGCACAGAAGTATTAAACTTGCTGGCAATTATACAGGGAAATTAGGCCTATTAATTTTATGGCTAATTCATTGTGATGACTGAAGTCTAATAGCAGGGGCTGAGCCTTTGCACACAGACACTAATTCAAAGGTTTCAAAGGTTCTTTATTGCCACATGTACCAATTAAGGTACAGTGATATGTGAATTACCACGCAGCCAGACCAAAAAAAAAGCAACAAGACACACAGCTACACAAAAGTTAACATAAACAACCACCACAGCGGATGGTGCGGACACGTTCCTCACTGTGATGGAAGGCAAAAAAGTCCAATCTTCTTTCCTCCTTATTCTCCCACGGTCGGGGCAGTCGAACCATCTGTCAGGGCGATCGAAGCTACCGCAGCCGGCAGTCGAAACTCCCGCGTCGGGGCGATCGAAGCTCTCGCGTCTGGGCGGTCAAAGTTCCTGTGGCTTAGAGTTCCCGAAAGTCGGTCTCTAACCAGAGCTCGCGGGCTCTGCGATGTTATAGTTCACAGGCACCCACGGTCGGAGCCCCAAAGTCGACCCCCGACAGGGATCGCGAGCTCCGTGATGGTAAGTCCGCAGGCTCCGCGGATGGAGCTCCCGAAGTCGATCTCTAGCAAAGGCCGCCAACTCCTCGATGTTAGGCCGCAGTGCGGTCGGAGATACGATACGGAAAAAAACGTAAATCACCGTCGAGGTAAGAGATGAGAAAACGTTTCCCCCAACCGCACCCCCCACATAAAACAAGCTAAAGAACGTTAAAAACTTATATTTAACACATACAAACAGACAACAAAGAAGGAAAGGACGGACAGACTGTTGGCGAGGCAGCCATTGCTGGCGCCGCCCGGTGGTAATTGAACATGATTCAAAACATGACACAGTGGAGCAGCTGGTAGAGCTGCTGCCTCACAGAGCCAGAGACCCCCGGTTCAATCCTGACCTCGGGTGCTGCCTGTATGGAGTTTGCACGTTCTCCCTCTGACCGCGTGGGTTTCCTCCGGGTGCTCCTGTTTCCTCCTACATCCCAAAGACATGTGGGTTTGTAGGTTAAATGGCCTCTGTAAATTGTCCCTAGTGTGTTGGGAGTGGATCAGAGAGTTGAATAACTTAGAACGCGTGTGAACAGGTGATCGGTGTGGACTCAGTGGGCCGAAGGGCCTGTTTCCATGCTGTATCTTTAGTTTCAGTTTAGCTTATTATCACGTGTATGGAGGTACAGGGAAAAGCTTTTGTTGCGTGCTAACCAGTCAGCAGAAAGACAAAACACGATTACACTCGAACTAAATAAGTTTGTACTATGCACCACTTTTGTAAAGTAACATTATGGTGGACGAATGCCCAAAGTCACTTAAATGTCACGTATATGTTAGAATAGCAGTAGCTTGCTCATATTTAAACAGTGGATGTGACAAGCAAAAGATAAATATTTCAATTTAGTGAAGAAACATTGAAAAACCGAAAGGATTTTCAATGTCCATTGATTTCAGTGACTGTATTACCTCAATGATTTTGGTTACTTAGTTTTCGCCAAGGGTTTTTTTTGCAATGGTAGCATTTTTCTATTCTGCTCAAATTATACAAGGTCAGAAAATAATGAAAATATTAACGTTTCTCAGCATTGGTGAAAGACTTGCAAATTAACATTTCAATCGTGGAGCATCACCTGGAAGATATTACAAATATTAATTTCCTTTTTAATATCGTACTATTCTTTAAATCCTGATGAAGTTCACACACATAAACTGCCAACTTCTCTGTACTATTTAGAGATGCTGCTTAACCTATTGAGCAATTATCAGTCATAGAGTCACGGAAACTGGCCTTTCATCCCAACATTTCCACGCCAATCAAGGCACTCCATCTACGTTAATTCCACCTGACTGGGTTTGGTCCATATCCCTCTAAACCTTTCCTATGTACCTGTTAGGGGTGCCAACTATCTCACTCCCAAATAAGGGACAAGGTGACGTCACCGCCTCGCGCCCCATGTGACCTCGCCCAGCCAGCGGCCACATGCTCCCGCTCCACCAATGGCGGCCGCCCGGGCTGGGAGGCAGGTTGACACTGTCTGGACCTACACTGTCCGGACCTACAGCGTCCGGACCTACACTGTCCGGGCCTACAGCGTCCGGGCCTACAGCGTCTGGGCCTACAGCATCCGTGCCTACAGCGTCCGGGCCTACAGCGTCCGGGCCTACAGCATCCGGGCCTACAGCATCCGGGCCTACACCGCTCCCCGGGCCTAATATGGAACAAGGGCGGTCAAACCAATTTAGCCCAAAATACGGGGTGCCCCGGTTAATACGGGACAGTTGGCAACCCTAGTACCTGTCCAAGTGTCTTCTAAATGCTGTTATAGTACCTGCCTTAACTACCTCCTCTAGCTGCTCATTCCATGTATCTAGTATCCTCTGTGTGAAAAAGTTGCCACTCAGGTTCCAATTGAATCTTTCTCCTCTCGCCTTAAACCTGTGTCCTCTGGTTCTTGATTCCCCGACTCTGGGTAAAAGACTCTGTGCATTCACATTATCTATTTTGTATAAGCTTCCATTAGACTTTGTTATTTATTACATTCAGTTGTTGCTGCTTTATTGCTCGCATCAGTCAAGGGATACTTTTATTATAGTTCATCAGCAATACTTAAACCTTTCAATGGGGTACAGAAATAAAAACCGGAAACACTGAAAAGACTCAACAAAGACTCAAAGGTCATAAGGTCATAAGGTCATAAGTGATAGGAGCAGAATTAGGTCATTCGGCCCATCAATTCTACACCACCATTCAGTCGTGACTGATCTATCTCTCCCTCCCTCCTAACCCCATTCCCCTACCTTCTCCCCATAACTCTGACACCCATACTAATCAAGAATCTACCTATCTCTACCTTAAAGATATCTACTGACTTGGCCGCCACAACCTTCTGTGGCAAATAATTCCACTGATTCACTACCCAAAGACTCAACAAGCTAAGATGATGTGAAGATGATCTATACACTAAAACTCTCGTTTGTTTGTTTGTTTGTTCCTGAACTACAGCCAAAACGGTACACGATAGCGCGACAATTTTAGGCCCACCTTACTCACCGTCGTCCCTTTGGTGTTAATGGAAGAAGTTTCATTGAAATCGGTGTTATATTTTTAAAGTTATTCACATTTTAAAGTTTAAATCTATCTCCTAGGAAGGGAGGGGGAGGGGGGAGGGGGGTGGAGGGAGGTTAAGGGGGATTGAGGGGGATGGTAGTGGGGGGAGGGGAAGGGGGAGGGGAAGGGGAGGGGGAAGGGGAGGGGGAGGGGGAGGGGAGGGGAGGGGGGGAGGAGAGGGTGCTGCACCAATGCAGGAGAGGTTTGGGCCCAAAGGGTCCACTTGGTCTAGTAACAGACAAAAATGTTAAGATGATGTGAAGATAATAACATAGTTAATATTTCATATTGATGACCTTCAGAACAGCAAAATGGTAGCTGTATTATTATGTCTATGGTGAATCTGTGGAATTCTCTGCCACACAAGGCTGTGGAGGCCAAGTCAGTGGATATATTTAAGGCACAGATAGATAGATTCTTGGTTAGTACGGGTGCCAGAGGTTATGAGGAGAAGGCAGGAGAATGGGGTTAGGATGGAGAGATAGATCAGCCATGATTGAATGGCGGAGTAGACGGTGGGCCGAATGGCCTATTTCTACTGCTATCACTTATGACCTTATGATCTATGTCAAATAGAGGGGCATGTCAAGAGGTGGGTAGAAAGGGGAAAGAGGGTGAGTAAAAGGAAGTGTCTCTGAAAGGGTAGGAGACAAGAAGCAACAAAACCAGGATAACGTATGGCAAAAGGAAGCAATGGCACAGTGGTACAGCTGGTAGAGCTGCTGCCTCAGCGCTATCTGTGTGGCGTTTGCACTACATTTCCCTGTAACCATGTGGGTTTCCTCCAGGTGCTCCAGTTTCCTCCCACATCCCAATGATGTGCGGGTTTGTAGGTTACCTGACCTCTGTTAATGGCCCCTGGTGTGTAGGGAGTGGACGAGAACGTGGGATAACATAGATGGTTTAGGGTAGACGCAAAGTGTTGGGTAACTCAGCAGGACAGGCAGCATCTCTGGAGAGAAGGAATGGGTAATGTTTCGGGTCGAGACCCTTCTCTCCAGAGATGCTGCCTGTCCCACTGAGTAACTCCAGCATTTTGCATCTACCTTCGATTGAAACCAGCATCTACACTTCTTTCTTACACATAGTGTAAGAAAATAACTGCAGATGCTGGTACAAATCGAAGGTATTTATTCACAAAATGCTGGAGTAACTCAGCGGGTCAGGCAGCATCTCAGGAGAGAAGGAATGGGCGACGTTTCGGGTCGAGACCCTTCTTCAGACTGATGTCAGGGGGGGCGGGACAAAGGAAGGATAGTGGAGGCAGGAGGACAGTGGGAGATCTGGGAAGGGTGAGGGGAAGCGAGGGACAGAGGAACTATCTAAACTTGCACATAAATGTTTTAGGTTTATTATTGTTCCATGTTCCGAGGTACAGTGAAAAGCTTTGTTGTGCATGCTGTCCAAACACATCACATATACCATACATAAATACAATCACGCCTCTCAAATACAATAGGTAGAGCAAAGTGGAAGAGTACAGAATATATTCCTCAACGTTGTAGTGCATTGCAGCACTACATCAGGGGCAGGCGGAATCAAGGGACATGGGGAGAAGGCAGGCACGGGTTACTGATTGTGGATGATCAGCCATGATCACAATGAATGGCAGTGCTGGCTCGAAGGGCCAAATGGCCTCCTCCTGCACCTATTTTCTGTAAAACCATAGACAAAGTCCAATGTCTTCAATGACGTAGAAGTGAATCGGACAATACCCTGGCTCATGGAAGGATCGTTCAGAAGCCTGAATGAATGTAGCGTGTGATCGATGGTCAGCATGGACTCAGTGGGGTGCGTGACCTGTTTCCATGCCTGTATCTCTAAACTAAACTAAACTGAAAAAGAAGGCAGTAATGGGGCAACTAAAGAAGCCAATTTGTAGTAATGTGCTGCGGTTTTCTTGAGTTACTCTCATTGACACAGCCAGTAATTACCAAGACCACTCCATCCAATACTCACATTGATTATTGTGAAAATCCAACAATTAATTCCCCTGAGTTTCAGTGCCATTCAGTTCATGAGTTACTGACATTACTTCTGCCAGCCATTATCAATACCACTCCATCCATGAGTCGCTTTAATTGCCAATGACCACATCATTGATTTGTGACTTTAATTACCAAGTCTAGCCCATCTATGAGTCAACGATAATCACCAAAACCATTCCAACCTTGAAGTACTGCGATTGCTCCTAATTACCCTTCCCAGACCATCCGTTATGGCATTGTAATTCCCACTGACAGCACATACAAATAGTACTCCATCCGTGAATTGCATTTGTTATCATGGCTCATCTAATCATGAACAGCTACAAATCTTTCAAGATTTATACATCTATTTGTTTTCTTTATTGGTCAAAGTGTGCAGCCACAATAACAGCAACTACCTCTACACACACTAGGGACAATTTTCCCATTTACCAAGCCAATTAACCTACAAACCTGTGTACGTCTTTGGAGTGTGGGAAGAAGCCGAAGATCTCGGAGAAAACCCACGCAGGTCACGGGGAGAACGTACAAACTCCGTACAGACAGTGCCCGTAGTCGGGATCGAACCCGGATCTCCGGCGCTGCAAGCGCTGTAAGGCAGCAACTCTACCGCTGCTCCAACGTGCCGCCCTTGAATTGTGAAGCTAGAGGAAGGAATGTAGATGGGAGAGGGTGGGGGGGGGGGCAGGAGTTCTGTGAGACCCTCTCTCACTGCTCCCCCTCTCTGAAGGTCTCCACCACCACCAACATTGTGAAAAAGTTTCTTGTAATCGATATTTTCATTCAGGTACATTACTGTTCTTACAGTAGCCATGGAGTAAGGTAATTCCCAGCAAATTAAGCATTTTCTATGCAGCCACATAATTGTATGAGAACTATTTATTAACGTCAGTCTACTTATAAGGGACAGAAAGTTAACAATCATAAATATGGAGCCTCATTTCTGTAAATTTTAATTGAATGTTGGAGTTTATGTTCAAAAGTCTTTTTCTTTCAGCATCTTTTTGCTTGATCATTTTTTTTCTTTCTTGTTATTTTTTTTTCAGTACCAGATTTAATGCGGTATTTTAATCCACTATTTTAAGAAGCTTGATTCTTTGCACCGTTCACAGTCCTTATTGATTTTTTTGTTGTTGTTGGGAGGGAAACAATTGGTTTCTTTGTTCATTCAGATGCCAGAGGGGGGGTGTGGTACTTTCAGCGAGCATTTTCAACAATACCACTGATATTAAACGTTGACATTAAGGTGATATTTAACCAATAGCCGGCACTGTTTGTTCTCCGGTTACAGCACACTTTGAGGCATTACACCATATTCTGGATATTTACAATGCTTCAGGCAAAATGAGAAAACAGAAAAAAAGATTATTTGACATTGATAACTGTTTAGTTTATTATTGTTACATGTACCTTGGTACAGGGGAAGGTGCTTTTGCTGCATGCTAACCAGTTAGCAAAAAGACTACTCATGATTACAATCAAATAGTCCCAGTGTACAGATACAGGAAAAAGATTGGCATAGTAAGTGTAAGAAATGCTGCTGCTGAATAGAGATTTAAAAGCGTTTACAGATTAGAAATATAGAAACATAGGAAAATAGATGCAGGAGTAGGCCATTCGGCCCTTGGAGCCAGCAACGCCATTCAATATGATCATGGTTGATCATCTAAAATCAGTACTCCGTTCCTGCCTTCTCCCCATATCTCTTGATTCCTTTAGTCCTAAGAGCTAAATCTAACTCCCTCTTGAATACATCCAGTGAATTGGCCTCCACTGCCTTCTGTGGCAGAGAATTCCACAAATTCACAACTCTCTGGGTGAAAAAGTTTTTCCTCATCTCAGTCCTAAATGGCCGACCCCTTATTTCTAGACTCCCCCAACATCGGGAACATGTTTCCTGCATCTAGCCTGTCCAACCCATTAAGAATGTTATATGTTTCTATAAGATCCCCTCTCATCCTTCTCAATTCCAGTGAATACATGCCCAGTCGACCTATTCTTTCATCATATGTCAGTCCCGCCATCCCGGGAATTAACCTGGTGAACCTACGCTGCACTCCCTCAATAGCAAGAATGCCCTACCTCAAATTGTAACGGATAAGAGCGGATCCACTTTTGGGACCAGCAAGCAGAGAGTGGTCTAGCTTCAATAGACAATAGGTGCAGGAGGAGGCCATTCGGCCCTTTGAGCCAGCACCGCCATTCAATGTGATCATGGCTGATCATTCTCAATCAGTACCCCGTTCCTGCCTTCTCCCCATACCCCCTGACTCCGCTACCCTTAAGAGCTCTATCTTGCGCCATGTTTACGATCTGACACTTGCTTGCTTTGGGGAGAAATGTTTAATTAAATCTGCTCGTTGTTCATTTTGGATAGGCGCCTCTTGCTTCTTTCAATTAGTTCAGCCAACCAATATCTGACGATGACCAGCTGTTATTTGAGGCAGTTGTAGTCCGTAAAACTATAGAGATATGGTGCCTTGCTTGTGTGCTTCCATGAAACGTAATATTGATAACGCATCAGACCTTGACAGATATACTTTCAGGTAAAATACCATTTAAAAAATAAAGTACTACCTTGGACACACACACTGGATCTTTAACTGTAGAGATGGACTTAAGATTTATTATTCACGATATAATGACGTTGCCCAATATTATGTATAGAGATAATGGAATACTTTATTGTCACATGTGAAAAGGCACAGTGAAATTCTTTGCTTGCACACCCAAGGTACGTAAATAGTTGCCACATTCAGCGAATGCAGCGCCGGAGACCCAGGTTCGATCCTGACTACGGGTGCTGTCAGTACGGAGTTTGTACGTTCTCCCCGTGACTTGTGTGGGTTTTCTCCGAGACCTTCGGTTTCCTCCCACACTCCAAAGGTTTGTAGGTTAATCGGCTTGGTATAAATGTAAACATTGTCCCCAGTGGGTGTAGGATAGTGTTAATATGTGGGGATCGCCAGTTGGCGCGGACCCGGTGGGCCAAAGGGCCTGTTTCTGCGCTGTATCTCTAAACTAAACTAAACTACACGGCGCTGACAAAGTTACAAAGCTGGCTCCTCCTTCCTTCTCCCCCCCCTCCCTGTCACGGCAGTCCCCCCATGCCGGGTCCTCCATTGTTCTTCACCCTTCCTCACGGTGGTCCTCCATTGTTCTTCCCCCTCTCCCCCCTCACGGTGGTTCCCCTGTGCCCTCATCGACCGCCATACCGGGTCGACCCGCGAGGCTTCACCGCCGCCATCGAGGCCCGGCAAGTAAAACATTCTTCACCTAAGGAAGGGTCCCGACCTGAAACGTCACCTATCCATGTTCTCCTCACCTATTACCTGTTAGGGATGGGGTTAAGTTTTCAAGCTTTGCGCAAAAGCTTTTCAATGCATCTCGGTACGCATTACAGTAATAAATTAAACTAAGCTAAACCATTTAGTTACTAATCTTCTTTTCCTACGTATTGCACAAAAATAGAGAAAAATCTGATAACATGTCAAAAATCAGTTCGTAAAATAGTGCGGCACGGTTGCGCAGCGGTAGAGTTGCTGCCTCACAGCGCCAGAGACCCGGGTTCGATCCTGACCACGGGTGCTGTCTGTACGGAGTTTGTACGTTCTCCCCGTGACCGAGTGGGTTTTCTCCAGGTGCTCTGGTTACCTCCCACACTCCAAAGACGTACAGGTTTGTAGGTTAATTGGTTTAGTATAAATGCAAATTGTCCCTGGCGTGTGTAGGATAGTGTTAGTGTGCGGGGATCGCTGGTCGGTGCAGACTAGGTGGGCCGAAGGGCCTGTTTCAGGGCTGTCTCTCTAAACTAAACCAAAAACTAAATGCAGTCCATTAAAAAGCAGCTCTTCCAGCATCTCTGGAGAAAAGGAATAGGCGTTGTTTCGGGTCGGAACCCTTTTTCAGACTGAAAGGTAGAGAACGCCAGAACAAAACAGGGCTGGCAACAGATGACCTCAGGAAGGGTGGTGGCCACAATAGCCCATTGTTGGCTGGGGAAGGTGTGATAACAAGGGGGATACAAGGATGCGAAGTGGAACTAGTAGGACAATTAGGGTCAGGGTGAGGGGGGGGGGGGGGGGAGGGAGGGGGAATGGGGGGGAGGGGGGGAATGCAGGAGTTAGTTGAGATTAGAGAAATCAACTTTCATAATATGGGTTGCAAAATATGAGGTGCAGTTCCTCCAATTTGCATGTGGCCCAAGCGAAATAACGGCAGCATGATTAATCGGCTACCAGACCGGTAATCCGAAAGTCTGAATTAACAATCAAGAGACATCAGTTGAAATCCTTCATGCCATCTGGAGAAATCAAATTTAGTTAGTGGAATGAAAACCAGGTTTCGGTAATGCTGCCTGTAAAAACACTGAGCTGTCATTAAAAACTCAACCAATTCTCTCATGTCTAATAAGTAAAGAGACCTGACATCCTGGCCTTTCTGGGGTATTGGTGAAACCAGACTCACACAGGCGAAGATAGACACAAAATGCTGGAGTAACCCAGCGGATAAGGCAGCGTCCCTGGGGGAGTTAGTGTTTAACAACCGGTTAGTCCGCCTGAACCTACCTGATCTCCTGGTCACTAAACACTTTAACTCCCCCTCCCCATTCCCACACTGACCTGTGCCTCCTCCACTGTCAGGGTGAGGCCCAGCGCAAATTGGGGGAACAGCACCTCATATTTCGCTCGGGCAGCTTACACCCCAGCGGTATGAACATTGACTTCTCTAACTTCAAGTAGCCCTTGCTTTCCCTCTCTCTCCATCCCTCCCCCTTCCCAATTCTCCGACCAGTCTGACTGTCCCTGATTACATTTTATCTCTGTTTTATTGTTACCTTCTCCTAGCTAACAATGATCTGTTCTACATTTTCCTTGTTCCCCACCCCCTTTGATATCTCGTTCTCACACCTTACACTTCCTGATCTCCGTATCTCCCCCTCCCCTGACTCTCAGTCTGAAGGAGGGTCTCAACCTGAAACATCACCCATTCCTTCTTTCCAGAGATGCTGCCTGTCCTGCTGAGTTACTCCAAGATTTTGTGTCTGTACCTTTCTCTGGTCTATCACTCAGTGTTTCCACAAAGTAATTTTAGATATACTTCACCCTTTTAAAAAAACAGTTGGGTAGATATCAACTTCACTCAACTTCATTGTGGACTCATTTCCTGAGGCCATTTGTAAGGTGGAATGTGTTGTAGGGGAGGGGAGGGGGTCACATTATATCACAAGATCTAACACTGACATGATCGTCTGGGAAACAAAGCCTAATGGGCTCAAAATGTAGTTATTCCGTATCTACACTGGATTCAATAGACAATAGACAATAGGTGCAGGAGTAGGCCATTTGGCCCTTTGAGCTAGCACCACCATTCAATGTGATCATAGCTGATCATCCACAATCAGTACCCCGTTCCCGCCTTCTCCCCAAACCCCCTGACTCCGCTATCATTAAGAGCTCTATCTAGCTCTCTCTTGAAAGCATCCAGAGAATTGGCCTCCACTGCTTTCTGAGGCAGAGAATTCCACAGATTGACAACTCTCTGAGTGAAAAGGTTTTTCCTCATCTCCGTTCTAAATGGCCTACCCCTTATTCTTAAACTGTGGCCCCTGGTTCTGGACTCCCCCAACATTGGGAACAAGTTTCCTGCCTCTAGCGTGTCCAATCCCTTAATAATCTTATAGGTTTCAATAAGATCCCCTCTCATCCTTCTAAATTCCAGTGTATACTCGTTGTATTTTCCTCCATGCTAATAGCTGAAAATGAGGAAAGAACAATACCACATTCTTCTCGTGAAAGATGAGGTAAATATTAACTGAATGATCAGAACTGGAAGAAAGGTTTATGGATTAACATGATATGCCATAAAGAGCAATGTGTCGGAAGGAATTGCAGATTCTGGTTTAATCCGAAGGTAGACACAAGAAACTGGAGTAACTGAGCAGATCAGACAGCGTCTCTGGAGAAAAGGAACGGGCGACGTTTCGGGTCGAGACCCTTCTTCAGACTGAGAGTCAGGGGAAAGGGAAACGAGAGATATAGACGGTGGAGTAGAGAGATATAGAACAAATGAATGAAAGATATGCAAATAAGTAACGATGATAAAGGAAACAGGTCATTGTTAGCTGTGGGCTAGGTGAAAATGAGTTACAGACAATGAGACGCACCAGGACGACAGTGAAACTAGTACAACTAGGGTGAGGGAGGGAGGGAGAGAGAGAGGGGGGATGCAAGGGTTACTTGAAGTTAGAGAAACCAATATTCGTACTACTGGGTTGTAAACTGGGTTGTAAAGAGCAAAGGTGAGGTGGATCATAAGATCATAAGGGATAGGGAAAGAATTAGGCCATTCAGCCGTTCAAGTCTACTCCGCCATTTAATCATGGCTGATCTATCTCTCCCTCTCCACCCCATTCCCCTGCCTTCTCCCCATAGCCGCTGACACCCGTACTAATCAAGAATCTATTTATCTCTGCCTTAAATATTTCCACTGACTTTGCCTCCACAGCCCTCTGTGGCAAAGATTTCCACAGATTCACCAGATCTGAAGTTGACAGTCATTTTAAGGACATCTGAACTGTGGAAAGGGAAAAGTTAGATAAGGTTAATCAAAGGGCTGAGCTTCTAATTATGTGCAGCATATTGTTGTGTGGTTCAGTGATCATAAGTGCAGCTGTGATCCATTGTAGGTGGTGATCGAAATGGCCCATTTAACCGAAGCACTTGGCGATTTACTTGTGCATGTGTTAGTGAGGAGCAACGATGCAGAACATGCCACGCACATAGCCTAGAACTAATTCCACAACAGTATGAAAAAGGTTGATATAGTGATTCAGAGGACTGAAATACATTTATTTTTGTCTGATTTTACACCCAATACTTTTTTTCGCATTTACCAGCAATGTTAAAAATTCATGTTAACTCCCTTTATTTATGAAGAATTTTTGTCTTTTTTCAATTTTGCATTGCTTTTCAACTTTCACTTTGGGTAGAATTTTAAAAGGAGACTGAGTGTGTCGTTGTGTGGAAGTTAGTCTTCTCACAATAGACAATAGACAATAGGTGCAGGGGTAGGCCATTCGGCCCTTCGAGCCAGCACCGCCATTCAATGTGATCATGGCTGATCATTCTCAATCAGTACCCCGTTCCTGCCTTCTCCCCATACCCCCTGACTCCGCTATCATTATCAGTAGTGCAATTTTAGTTCAGTTCCAGCTCACAATTGCTATCGCGATAAATGCCAGAAGTAAAATGATTTTGAGATAGAAATTCGAAGGCAGCTCCACGTTATCCCACTTTCTAATCCACTCTCTACACATTGACAGATTAACCTACCAACCCGCACGTCTTTGGGATGTGGGAGGAAACGGGAGCACCCGGAGGAAACCCACGCGGTCACAGAGGGAACGTGCAAACTCCACACAGACAGCACTCGAAGTCAGGATTGAACCCGGGTGAGGAATGTAGGAAAATAACTGCAGATGCTGATATAAATCGAAGGTATCACAAAATTCTGGAGTAACTCAGCGGGTCAGGCAGCATCTCAGGAGAGAAGGAATGGGAGACGTTTCGGGTCGAGACCCTTCTTCACCCATTCCTTCTCTCCTGAGATGCTGCCTGACCCGCTGAGTTGCTCCAGCATTTTGTGATACCAGCGGTGAGGAGATAACAATGAGTTTGCAAATGTACATAAGCAGGTTAAATGATCGAGCAGAAAGATAGGAGATGGAGTATAATGTGGGAGGAGTTATGTATTGTGATATGCTGTCAGAATTGGCATATCCCAGATCAACACTGCAGCCAAAACCCTTGATTAAGGGTGCAAAGCTGAACACTTATTAAACAGCAGGAAGTACCTTGCCATCAGCTACATAATTTAACGGGATCATCAATTATTGCAGGTTAATTGTTTATTGATTTCTCTCTTGTTCTTCAAATCCACATGATTGTGGTATTTCCCACAGTCACTACCTTTTTTTTAACAGTTTACAACAAGTCCTATGGTGGATGCTGAAGTACTTTTCACTGACGTTAAGGCTTCGGCACGGACCAGTTCATAAGTTCAAAAGTGATAGGAGCAGAATGAGACCATTCAGCCCATTCAATCATGGCTGATCTGTCTCTCCCTCCTAACCCCATTCTCCTGCCTTCTCCTCACAACCCCTGACACCCGTACTAATCAAGAATCTGTCCATCTCAGCCGTGATTGAATGGCGGAGTAGACTAGATGGGCCGAATGGCCTAATTCTGCTCCGAGAACTTATGATAGAACTAAGAGAGGCTTAAATATGGCGAGAGAGAAGCACAATGGTGCCAAGGCCAAGGTTAGGTTAGACATGATCTTACTCATTGGAGGTATCACAAAATGCTGGAGTAACTCAGCGGGTCAGGCAGTATCCCAGGAGAGAAGGAATGGGCGACGTTTCAGGTCGAGACCCTTCTTCAGACTGACTGGTGGAGTAGCCCTCATGGAGATCATGGCAATGGCAGGCAGAGGCAAGGCACTGTGCAGTCTGCAGTACATCAAGTTGATGTGTGGACAATGAGATCATGAATCATAGAAAATAGGTGCAGGAATAGCCATTCGGCCCTTCGAGCCTGTTTTTTTTTCATCGTCTCACTGCCTGTTTTTAACAACTCTTCAACTTAGTCTTCTAATATTTCCATTCAAATCAAAGCTAGAGCAAATGATAAAAGTTTATGTGCGGGAAGAAAGTGCAGCTGCTGGATTTCACTGAAGATGGACACAAAATGCTGGAGTAACTCAGCAGGACAGGCAGCATCTCTGGAGAGAAAGAATGGGTGACGTTTCGGGTCGAGACCCTTCTTCAGACTGAAATGTTGTTTATGTTGTACTTTTATAATGTAAAAACCTCAGCTAAACATAGAAACATAGAAAATAGGTGCAAGAGGAGGCCATTTAGCCCTTCGAGCCAGCATCGCCATTCATTGTGATCATGGCTGATCATCCACAATCAGTAACCTGTGCCTGCCTTCTCCCCATATCCCTTGATTCCGCTAGCCCCTAGAGCTCTATCTAACTCTCTTTTAAATTCATCCAGTGAATTGGCCTCCACTGCCTTCTGTGGCAGAGAATTTCACAGATTCACAACTCTCTGGGTGAAAAGGTTTCTCACCTCAGTTTTAAATGACCTCCTCTTTATTCTTAGACTGTGGCCCCTGGTTCTGGACTCCCCCAACATTGGGAACATTTTTCCTGCATAGTAGACTAGTGAAAGCAATATAAGACAATAACTGCAGATGCTGGTACAAATCGAAGGTATTTATTCACAAAATGCTGGAGTAACTCAGCAGGTCAGGCAGCATCTCAGGAGAGAAGAAATGGGTGACGTTTCGGGTCGAGACCCTTGGGTCTCTTGGGTCTCGACCTGAAAAGTCACCCATTCCTTCTCTCCTGAGATGCTGCCTGACCTGCTGAGTTACTCCAGCATTTTGTGAATGAAAGCAATATTATCATTGATAAGACTCACAATACCATACAAATATACTGTCCATAGTGCAGGGCATTGAGTATGAGAGTCAGGATGATATGATATGATGCAGCTTAATAGGACTTTGCTTTGGTCGCATTTGGAGTATTGCATGCAGTTCTGGTCACCCCATTGCAGGAATGATGTGGAGGCTTTGGAAAGGAGCTTCACCAGAATGTTGGCTGGATTGTGGGTATTAGTGTGCGGAGGTTACTTGGTCTTTATCTTGTCTGAAACATTATTCCCTTTATCCTGTATCTGTACACTGTGGACAGCTCGATTGTAATAGACAGTAGACAATAGACAATAGGTGCAGGAGTAGGCGATTTGGCCCTTTGAGCCAGCACCGCCATTCAATGTGATCATGGCTGATCATTCTCAATCAGTACCCTGTTCCTGCCTTCTCCCCATACTCCCTGACTCTGCTATCCTTAAGAGCTCTATCTAGCTCTCTCTTGAATGCATTCAGAGAATTGGCCTCCACTGCCTTCTGAGGCAGAGAATTCCACAGATTCACAACTCTCTGACTGAAAAAGTTTTTCCTCATCTCTGTTCTAAATGGCCTACCCCTTATTCTTAAACTGTGGCCCCTGGTTCTGGACTCCCCCAACATTGGGAACATGTTTCCTGCCTCTAACGTGTCCAACCCCTTAATAATCTTATACGTTTCGATAAGATCCCCTCTCATCCTTCTAAATTCCAGTGTATACAAGCCTAGTCGCTCCAGTCTTTCAACATATGACAGTCCCACCATTCCGGGAATTAACCTAGTAAACCTACGCTGCACGCCCTCAATAGCAAGAATATCCTTCCTCAAATTTGGAGACCAAAACTGCACACAGTACTTCAGGTGCGGTCTCACTAGGGTCCTGTACAACTGCAGAAGGACCTCTTTGCTCCTATACTCAATCATGTATAGTATTTCTGACGACTGGTTAGTGTGCCACCAAAGCTTTTCATAGTACCTCAGTACACGTGACAATAAACTAAACTAAACTAAAATCAAGCAATTGGCAAACATGCCTATTATTTGCATCGCACTCCTGAGGGTTTTACTGATATTTTGGGCTGGAGATTTCAAGGCACTTGTAGAAATTCTACTTCTGGACTTCTGAACTCAGCACGGAAAATTGGCATTGTTTAGTTTAGTTTAGTTTAGAGATACAGTGCGGAAACAGGCCCTTCGGCCCACCGAGTCCGCGCCGCCCAGCGATCCCCGCACATTAACACTGTCCTACACTCACTAAGTGATAATTTACGTTTATACCAAGCCAATTCCCTTACAAACCTGCACGTCTTTGGAGTGTGGAAGGATCAGTATGGATAGAAATGAGAAATTGTAAGGGTAAAAAGACCCTAATGGGAGTTATCTATAGGCCCCCAAACAGTAGCCTCGACTTAGGGTGCAAGTTAAATCAGGAGATAAAATTGGCGTGTCAAAAATGTAATGCTACGGTGGTTATGGGAGATTTCAACATGCAGGTAGACTGGGAAAATCAGGTTGGAAATGGACCCCAGGAAAGAGAGTTTGTAGAGTGCCTTCGAGATGGATTCTTAGAACAGCTTGTACTGGAGCCTACCAGGGAGAAGGCAATTCTGGATTTAGTGTTGTGTAATGATCCTGATCTGATAAGGGGACTAGAGGTAAAAGAGCCATTAGGAGGCAGTGATCACAACATGATAAGTTTTACTCTGCAAATGGAAAGGCAGAAGGGAAAATCGGAAGTGTCGGTATTACAGTATAGCAAAGGGGATTACAGAGGCATGAGGCGGGAGCTGGCCAAAATTGATTGGAAGGAGGCCCTAGCAGGGAAGACGGTAGAACAGCAATGGCAGGTATTCCTGGGAATAATGCAGAGGTTGCAGGATCAATTTATTCCAAAGAGGTGGAAAGACTCTAAGGGGAGTAAGAGACACCTGTGGCTGACGAGGGAAGTCAGGGACAGCATAAAAATTAAGGAGAGGAAGTATAACATAGCAAAGAAGAGTGGGAAGACAGAGGATTGGGACTCTTTTAAAGAGCAACAAAAGTTAACTAAAAAGGCAATACGAGGAGAAAAGATGAGGTACGAGGGTAAACTAGCCAATAATATAAAGGAGGATAGCAAAAGTTTTTTTAGGTACGTGAAGAGGAAAAAAATAGTCAAGGCAAATGTGGGTCCCTTGAAGACAGAAGCAGGGGAATTTATTATGGGGAACAAAGAAATGGCAGACGAGTTAAACCGTTACTTTGGATCTGTCTTCACTGAGGAAGATACACACAATCTCCCAAATGTTCTAGGGGCTGGAGAACCTAGGGTGATGGAGGAACTGAAGGAAATCCACATTAGGCAGGAAATGGTTTTGGGTAGACTGATGGGACTGAAGGCTGATAAATCCCCAGGGCCTGATGGTCTGCATCCCAGAGTACTTAAGGAGGTGGCTCTAGAAATAGTGGAAGCATTGGAGATCATTTTTCAATGTTCTATAGATTCAGGATCAGTTCCTGTGGATTGGAGGATAGCAAATGTTATCCCACTTTTTAAGAAAGGAGGGAGAGAGAAAACGGGTAATTATAGACCAGTTAGTCTGACATCAGTGGTGGGGAAAATGCTGGAGTCAATTATAAAAGACGAAATTGCTGAGCATTTGGATAGCAGTAACGGGATCGTTCCGAGTCAGCATGGATTTACGAAGGGGAAATCATGCTTGACAAATCTACTGGAATTTTTTGAGGATGTAACTAGGAAAATTGACAAGGGAGAGTCAGTGGATGTGGTGTACCTCGACTTTCAGAAAGCCTTCGACAAGGTCCCACATAGGAGATTAGTGGGCAAAATTAGGGCACATGGTATTGGGGGTAGGGTACTGACATGGATAGAAAATTGGTTAACAGACAGAAAGCAAAGAGTGGGGATAAATGGGTCCCTTTCGGAATGGCAGGCAGTGACCAGTGGGGTACCGCAAGGTTCGGTGCTGGGACCCCAGCTATTTACGATATACATTAATGACTTAGACGGAGGGATTAAAAGTACCATTAGCAAATTTGCAGATGATACTAAGTTGGGGGGTAGTGTGAATTGTGAGGAAGATGCAATAAGGCTGCAGGGTGACCTGGACAGGTTGTGTGAGTGGGCGGATACATGGCAGATGCAGTTTAATGTAGATAAGTGTGAGGTTATTCACTTTGGAAGTAAGAATAGAAAGGCAGATTATTATCTGAATGGTGTCAAGTTAGGAGGAGGGGGAGTTCAACGAGATCTGGGTGTCCTAGTGCATCAGTCAATGAAAGGAAGCATGCAGGTTCAGCAGGCAGTGAAGAAAGCCAATGGAATGTTGGCCTTCGTAACAAGAGGAGTTGAGTATAGGAGCAAAGAGGTCCTTCTACAGTTGTACCGGGCCCTGGTGAGACCGCACCTGGAGTACTGTGTGCAGTTTTGGTCTCCAAATTTGAGGAAGGATATTCTTGCTATGGAGGGCGTGCAGCGTAGGTTCACTAGATTAATTCCCGGAATGGCGGGACTGTCGTATGTTGAAAGGCTGGAGCGATTGGGCTTGTATACACTGGAATTTAGAAGGATGAGGGGGGATCTTATTGAAACATATAAGATAATTAGGGGATTGGACACATTAGAGGCAGATAACATGTTCCCAATGTTGGGGGAGTCCAGAACAAGGGGCCACAGTTTGAGAATAAGGGGTAGGCCATTTAGAACGGAGATGAGGAAGAACTTTTTCAGTCAGAGGGTGGTGAAGGTGTGGAATTCTCTGCCTCAGAAGGCAGTGGAGGCCAGTTCGTTGGATGCTTTCAAGAGAGAGCTGGATAGAGCTCTTAAGGATAGCGGAGTGAGGGGGTATGGGGAGAAGGCAGGAACGGGGTACTGATTGATAGTGATCAGCCATGATCGCATTGAATGGCGGTGCTGGCTCGAAGGGCTGAATGGCCTACTCCTGCACCTATTGTCTATTGTCTATTGTCTATTGAAACCTGAGATCTTGGAGAAAACGCTCGGGGTCAAGGGGAGAACGTGCAAACTCCGTACAGAACGGCACGGTGGCGCAGCGGTAGAGTTGCTGCCTTATAGCTAATGCAGCGCCGGAGACTCAGGTTCGATCCTGACTACGGGCGCCGTCTGTACGGAGTTTGTACGTTCTCCCCATGACCTGCGTGGGTTTTCCCCCGAGATCTTCGATTTCCTCCCACACTCCAAAGACGTGCAGGTTTGTAGGTTAATTGGCTGGGCAAATGTAAAAATTGTCCCTAGTGGGTGTGGGATAGTGTTAATGTGCGGGGATCGCTGGGTGGCGCGGACCCGATGGGCCGAAGGGCCTGTTTCTGCGCTGTATCTTTAAAAATCTAAAACTCTGTTCAGGCAAGCACCCGTGGTCGGGATCGAACCCGGGTCTCTGGCGCCACAAGCGCTGTAAGGCAACAGCTCTTCTGCTGTGCCACCGTGCTGCCCTGATTGATGTGATCAGCTTAATTAATTCAAGGTGTTATGGCAGCTTTGCTAATTAATGAGAAGGACCATTTTACATGGAGATGTCTAAGGCACACCCACCCTCCTGTTGATTGTCTCCATAGGAACAGTGCATCAAGTATCATGCAATCTGTGCAATCTGTACACAAATCAGAATAAATATGCTTATTCCCAATATTCTGGCAAGCTGGTTGCAGGAAATAATTCATTCTGCCTGCATTTAATTTTCTTTCTTTGTGTAATTTGCAAATGTCATGCTTTGGATTTTTCATTAGCAAGAAAAAAACCTAAAGGAATTATAACGAACTATGAAATGTATTGTTGCCTGATACTCTTTCATTATAATGGACCAGCCACACTATAATCACTAAACAACTTTAATGGTTTGTGAAAACACAAGGTTGCTGCTCTTTAATTAAATAAAATCAAAAGGCTGGAGAAAATTAGTGTGTCAGGCAGCACATCACAAATATATATTTTTAAATAAACATGCTGAAAGCAAACATTCTGTATGGAGACACAAGAAACTGCAGATGCTGGAATATTGAGCAAAACACAACGTGCTGGAGGAACTCGGCGTGCCAGGCAGTATCTGTGGAGGGAATGGACCGAGATGAGAATGGACCGAGATGAGAACGTTTTTCTTCACACACAGAGTGGTGAATCTGTGGAATTCTCTGCCACAGAGGGTAGTTGAGGCCAGTTCATTGGCTATATTTAAGAGGGAGTTAGATGTGGCCCTTGTGGCTAAAGGGATCAGGGGGTATGGAGAGAAGGCAGGTACGGGATACTGAGTTGGATGATCATGGCTGATCATGTTGAATGGCGGTGCGTACAGGCTCGAAGGGGACGAATGGCCTACTCCTGCACCTATTTTCTATGTTTCTATGTTTCGATGACATGTCAGGTCGGGACCCTTCTTCAGACTGAAACCACTGAACCTCATAATAGTTATTTTCAAAAACTCATTATACAGTCAAAACTCTTCATATAAAAATTAATACAAAGATAACGAGGCCGGGGAAGAAGGGATCGGATAACACATCTTCAACTAATATGAACGATATCCAGAGTTAATTACTGACATGTAAAAGCTGCAAATAGGCTTACGCTTTGCCAAAAAGCTGGGCCAATTTCTTAAGAGAGTTGAAGAGATCAGAATGAGACTTCAATATCTCATTTCCTGTGTCAGCTGCTAGCTTGATGGCCAAATCAAGATGTAAATGTACCTTTCCCCATGTGCATGATTATATCATGACCCTTCGCCAACATGATCAAAGTGTGCAGAAGAAATTGCAGATCATAAGATCATGTGTGATCGGAGCAGAATTAGGCCATTCGGCCCATCAAGTCTACTCCACCATTCAATCATGGCTGACCTATCTTTCCTTCCTAATCCCGTTCTCCTGCCTTCTCCCCATAACCTCTGACACCCATATTAATCACGAATCTATCTATCTCTGCCTTAAAAATATCCACTGACTCGGCCTCCACAGCCCTCTATGGCAAAGAATTCCACAGATTCACTAAAGAAATTCCTCCTCATCTCCTTCCTAAAAGAACGTCCTTTAATTCTGAGGCTACGACCTCTAGTCCCACACCCACTCTATCCAAGCTTTTCTCTATTCTGTACGTTTCAATGAGGCCCCCCCCCCCTCATTCCTCTAAACTCCAGCTAGCAGTGTTGCAGTGCTAATGTTTTAGGGGGTCGGAGCTGTCACTGGTTCCAGAGCGGCCGCTGTTAGATTCCCCGCTAGTTAAAATTCCCCGCTGTTTATTTTGGCTTTTTTTTTTACAGACGTGCCGGAGCGGCGCTCCGGTGGGATCCGGCAGCACTGCGCCTTTGCCAGCGAGTACAGGCCCAGTGCCATCAAACGCTCATCAAAGGTTAACCCACTCGTTCCTGGGATCATTCTTGTAAACCTCCACGGGACCCTCTCCAGAGCCAGCACACCATTCCTCAGATATGGTGCCCAAAATTGCCCGCAATATTCCAAATGCGGCCTGCCTAGTGCCTTAAAGCCCTTCAGCATGACATCCTTGTTATTGTATACAAGCCCTCTCGAAATAAATGCTAGCATTGCATTTGCTTTCAACCAGATGCTGGTTTAAAACGAAGATAGACACAAAATCCTGGAGTAACTCAGTGGGACCGGCAGCATCTCCTGAGAGAAGGAATGGGTGACGTTTCGGGTCGAGACCCTTCTTCAGACTAGTCAGGGGAAAGGGAAACGAGCTCTGACCAGATTCCAGAACAAGGGGCCAGAACAAGGGGCCACAGTTTAAGAATAAGGGGTAGGCCGTTTAGAACTGAGATGAGGAAAAACTTTTTCAGTCAGAGAGTTGTGAATCTGTGGAATTCTCTGCCTCAGAAGGCAGTGGAGGCCAATTCTCTGGATGCATTCAAGAGAGAGCTAGATAGAGCTCTTAAGGATAGCGGAGTCAGGGGGTATGGGGAGAAGGCAGGAACGGGGTACTGATTGAGAATGATCAGCCATAATCACATTGAATGGCGGTGCTGGATCGAAGGGCCAAATGGCCTACTCCTGCACCTGTTGTCTATTGTCTATTGTCTCGACTGGAAACGTCACCCATTCCTTCTCTGCAGAGATGCTGCCTGGCCCGCTGAGTTACTCCAGCATTTTGTGTCTCCCCTTCACATTTTTTATGTGTTCCTTGAACATATTTGTCCACCTTGAGGGCAGCGCAGTGGCGTAGCTGGTAGAGCCGCTACCTAGCAGCACAAGAGACACGAGTTCGATCCTAACCTCGGCTGCTGTCTGTGTGGAGTTTGCACTTTTCCCCTCTGATCGTGTTGGTTTCCTCCGGTTTCCTCCCACATCCCAAAGACGTGCGGGTTTGTAGTCCATTGGCCCTCTGTAAAATCGCCCCTAGTTTGTAAGGATTGATTGAGAAAGTGGGATAACATAGGGCGGCACGGTGGCGCAGCGGTAGAGTTGCTGCCTTACAGCGAATGCAGAGTCGGAGACTCAGGTTCGATCCTGACTACGGGCGCCGTCTGTACGGAGTTTGTAAGTTCTCCCCGTGACCTGCGTGAGTTTTCTCCGAGATCTTCGGTTTCCTCCCACACTCCAAAGACGTGCAGGTTTGTAGGTTAATTGACTGGGTAAATGTAAAAATTGTCCCTAATGTGCGTAGGATAGTGTTAATGTGCGGGGATCGCTGGGCAGCACGGACTCGGTGGGCCGAAGGGCCTGTTTCCGCGCTGTATCTCTAAATTTAAAAAAAATCTAAACTGTTGTGACTAGGTGATCGATAATCAGTGTGGACTCGGTGGGCTGAAGGACCTGTTTCGTTGCTGTACATTTAAGCTCTAAACTCTAAACAAAAAAAAACCCCATACACTGAAGCAAATCCTGTTACCAATGTCACTAAACGTTATTCAAGCACTGGCCAATGCAATGGGTTGTCGAACTGACTAAATGCCTCATGGTGAACAGTATAAATGTTTACAGAACCTATCTGATGACACAAGCATTTGGGGATGAGTAATGAACAAAACTGACAAATATGCTGTTTTGTTTCAGATTCAGATAGGTTTATGGTCTCACACACACCAGCGTGCAATGAAATTTGTCGTTCGTATGAAACTCACAGTGTACATGGCATGCTTAGAGTCATACAGCATGGACACAGGCCATTCGGCCCAATTTGCCCATGCCAGCCAAGATGTCCCAACTACACTGGTCACACCTACCTGCGTTTGGTCTATATCCCTCCCAACATTTCCGATCCATGTACCTGTCCAAATGTCTTTTAAATGTTGTTATAGTACCTGCCTTAACTACATCTTCTGGCAGCTCGTTCCACACACCCACCACCCACTTAGTAACTTCCTAATTCTTATTCAACATTGATGAGTGTGTCATCATCGATGAATTCTCAATTGTACTCAACACCATTCATCTAAACCAAATCTCATTCACTTTAAACATATTTCATCCAAGTAAAATAAATAAATTCCAAGCTCCCAATGCAAATTGAACTTGCCTTGATAACTACACTGAATTCAAACATAGAAGGATGAGAGGGGATCTTATCGAAACGTATAAGATTATTAAGGGGTTGGACACGTTAGAGGCAGGAAACATGTTCCCAATGTTGGGGGAGTCCAGAACCAGGGGCCACAGTTTAAGAACAAGGGGTAGGCCATTTAGAACGGAGATGAGGAAAAACTTTTTCAGTCGGAGAGTTGTGAATCTGTGGAATTCTCTGCCTCAGAAGGTAGTGGAGGCCAATTCTCTGAATGCATTCAAGAGAGAGCTAGATAGAGCTCTTAAGGATAGCGGAGTCAGGGGGTATGGGGAGAAGGCAGGAACGGGGTACTGATTGAGAATGATCAGCCATGATCACATTGAATGGCGGTGCTGGCTCGAAGGGCCGAATGGCCTCCTCCTGCACCTATTGTCTATTGTCTATTGTCTATAAATCGTAAGAATTCACTTAGATCTAACTGAGCATATTGTTACTCAGGGACACAAAATGCTGGAGTAACTCAGCGGGACAGGCAGCATCTCTGGAGAGAAGGTATGGGACCCATTTCTTCTCTCCAGAGATGCTGCCTGTCCCGCTGAGTTACTCCAGCATTTTGTGTCCATCCTCTGTTTTAAACCAGCATCTGCAGTTCCTTCCTGCACATATTGTAACTCAATCTCATTGAAATAATAGATATGTTTGCCGCCGATTGTTTTGCTATTTCTGTCAGATTTAGTTGCTAAGTGATTGATATAAATTTTCATGTTGATAGTATTTGCCTAAAGCCGAGAGAAATGATGATTTCCATAAACATCGTGCCAAAATCAGATGTTGGCAATTGAGTATTTAACACCATTTGTTTGTGATAATGAACACTATGTCTTTCACAAACAAAATAATTTATCTTGCAGAGAAAGAGATTAAATATAATTATAATCTTTTTGAAACTATTAATCAACCCCACTTTACCATTCTTGAAGGCAATGAGTTCCAATTTATTACCAAATTAGTTACCTCACCTCTACTTTCAGACTGAAGAAGGGTTCCGACTTGAAACGTCACCCATCCTTTTTCTCGAGAGATGCTGCCTGACCCGCTGAGTTACTCCAGCACTTTGTGTCTATCTTCAGTATAAACCAGCATCTGCAGTTCCTTTCTACACATATCCAGTTTATTACCATTTGTTGAGTAAATGTGTTCTACCTTACCTTACTTTCTGAAGAAGGGTCCTGACCAGAAATGTTGCCTATTCATGTTGTCCAGATATGGTCCCTGACCCACTGAGTTACTCCAGCACTTTGTGTTTTACTCAAGATTCCAGTATCTGCGGTTCCTTTTCTTGTCTTGGGCACCTCTACAAAAATGTTCCCTCACCCTCTCTTGCTCCAAATTTCTCAAAGCTGACCTTGTTACTAAAATCCCACAAGAGAAACTAGGAACCACAGATGCTAGAATCTTGAGCGAAAAAGTACTGGAGGATCTCAGCAGGTCAGGCAGCATCTGTGGAAGGAATGGACAGAAAACATCAGTTCAAACATGGGGCTTGTTTTATGGGGGGGGGGTGAGAATTATTTCTAGCTCATATGATCACACTGCTCTTAGTTTGTAAGTAAGGCATGTGTTGTGCTTTGTGCTGTGAGCACACAATTGTGTACACAGAGTATTGTGTTCAGTTTTGGGCACCATGTTATAGGAAAGATGATGTCGAGCTGGAAAGGGCGCGGAGAGGATTTACGAGGATGTTGCCAGGGCTCGAGTGCCTGAGCAACAGGGAGAGGTTGAGCAGGCTGGGAATCTATCCCATGGAGTGCAGGAGGATGAGGGGAGATCTTATCGAGGCGTACAAAATCATGAGAGGAATAGATCGAGTAAACACACAGAGTCTCTTGCCCAGAGTAGGGGAATCGAGAAACAAAAAACATAGGTTTAAGGAGAGGGGGGAAAGATTTAATGGGAACCTGAGGGATAACTTTTTTACACAAAGAATGGTGGGTGTATGGAACAAATTGTTGGAGGAGGTAGTTGAGGCAGGGACTATCACAACGATTAAGAAAAATTTGGACAGGTACATGGATAGGACCGGTTTAGAGGGATATGGGCTCAATGCAGGCAGGTTGGACTATTGGGGTATGTTTGGCGATGTGAGCAAGTTGGGTCGATTGGCCTGTTTCCATGCTGTATGACTCTATGACTCTATAACTGGTTACAACTAAGGTTCGGCAGCACGTGGCGCAGCGGATGAGTTGCTGCCTTACAGCGCTTGCAGCGCTGGAGACCCGGGTTCGATCCCGACTATGGGCGCTGCCTGTATGGAGTTTGTACGTTCTTCCCGTGACCTGCGTGGGTTTCCTCCGAGATCTTCGGTTTCCTCCCACGCTCCAAAGACGTGCACGTTTGTAGATTAATTGGCTTGGTATAAATGTAAATTGTCCCTAGTGTGTGCAGGATAGTGTTAGTGTGCGGGGATCGCTGGTCGGTGCAGACTCGGTGGGCCGAAGGGCCTGTTTCCGCGCTATATCTCTAAAACTAAAAACTAAAAGCTGAAGTAAATTGACTAAAATTGCAGATCGCTTGCGACTTCTACTGACATTGAACTTTGCTTTCAATGCTATTTACAATGACACATAAAAGTCACAATTAATTAACCAATAAATTCATGATAAATGCAAGAATTTGGACATGCTTTCAGGAATTATAAATCAAGATTCTGAATATTTGGGTAATTTTGCTGAAGTGTATTTATTAAAACAATGACATTTAATTTTCTTTGAAGCCTTGCAATTCAATTTAATAGTGCTGGATCATTTTCAACGCAGTTAAATAATTTACACAAATTTGTAAAAGTGAATTTGTCATCGAGAATAAATACTGAACACTGAGCAGAACGAGGAATCTGTGATGTAGTGGTGCCCTGTTCGGAAAAATACTTCTGCAGCTGCAATCCTTCTTGTTCAAGTGGAATTTTCCTGAGGGTGTTTTGGCAGCGAAATTAAGAGTGAAAAATCTGCTGCTGTGTGACATTCATATTTCACCCTCGCAGAAACAATGATGCAATCCTGATCCCATTGGCACGTTTGACTTGCAGCACTCAAACCAAGTGAAACAAGAATATCAGCTGAATTTTAATGCTGGTGGCAAGTTATTCTTCTCACAAAGGTTACATTGTTCCTGCACAAGATTGGCACAATGTCTTTGCTAACCTTTCTCCACAACTGTCCCTCTCCAATCCTTCATAACGGTACAATAAAATAGGCTACACTTTGCAGTTTTCATTATACGCTTATGTCTGCTTAAGTTCTAATTAAGGTTAGGATTAAGTTAGATAGAGCTATGGGGGGGGGGGGGGGGGGGGGGGGGGGGCAGTGGAATCTAGGCATATGGGGAGAAGGCAAGCACAGGTTACTGATTGTGGACGATCAGCCATGATCACAATGAATGACATGCTGGCTCAAAGGGCCAAATGGCCTCCTCCTGCACCTATTTTCTCTGCTTTCTATGATTCAGTTAAGGTTCCAAGAAGGGTCTTGACCCGAAGCGTCACCCATTCTTTCTCTCCAGAGATGCTGCCCGTCCCGCTGAGTTACTCCAGCATTTTGTGTCTGTCCTCGGTGTAAACCAGCATCTGCAGTTCCTTCCTGCACATGCTCAGAGCATGGTGATTATTAATATTCCATCGTGGTGTGGGTGAATCACTTGACAATTTTCAGCCCTTTCCATGATTCCCATTATAAATTAGAGTCTTGGAACTGCACAGGCCCTTCGGCCCATCTTGTCCATGCCGACCAGTTTGGCATACTGGGCTTTTCCCTTTTGCCTGCATTCGGCCCAAAGCCCTTTAAACCTGACTGATTACTGATAGAGGGAGTACAGAGAAGGTTCACCAGATTGTTTCCTGGGATGGCAGGACTTTCATATGAAGAAAGACTGGATAGACTCGGCTTGTACTCGCTGGAATTTAGAAGATTGAGGGGGGATCTTATAGAGACTTACAAAATTCTTAAGGGGTTGGAGAGGCTAGATGCAGGAAGATTGTTCCCGATGTTGGGGAAGTCCAGAACAAGGGGTCACAGTTTAAGGATAAGGGGGAAGTCTTTTAGGACCGAGATGAAAACGTTTTTTTTCACACAGAGTGGTGAATCTGTGGAATTCACTGCCACAGAAGGTAGTTGAGGCCAGTTCATTGGCTATATTTAAGAGGGAGTTAGATGTGGCCCTTGTGGCTAAAGGGGTCAGGGGGTATGGAGAGAAGGCAGGTACGGGATACTGAGTTGGATGATCAGCCATGATCATATTGAATGGCGGTGCAAGCTCGAAGGGCTGAATGGCCTACTCCTGCACCTATTTTCTATGTTTCTGTGTTTCTATGATTGCCTGATGGTGAGCTAGATATGGTACCATGGACCCAAGTTTGATTCTGACCTTGGGTACTGTTTAAACAGAGCTTGCATTTTATTTCTGTGAATTTATATTGAATCTTTGTTTATTATCTGTATCTATGAGTTCTGTAATGCTGCAAGTTAGGATGACATTATTCCCTTGTTGTTACATATGGCAATTAAACACGTTTGAATCTTGACTCTGTGCGTGTGTGCGTGTGTGCATTTCCTTTGCTTGCTCACATTTCTTCCCACATTTCCTCCCACATCTAAAATAAATTCTGGTAGGTCAATTGGCAGCCCAGTGGTAGTGCTGCAGCCTTGCAGCCCCAGAGACCCAGGTTCAACCCTGGCTATGGTTGCCGTCTGTACAGAGTTTGTACGTTTTTTCCCTGTGACCAGATGATTCTTCTCCGGTTGCCTCCTACACTCCAAAGGCGTGCAGGTTTGTATGTTGAATGGCTTTGGTAAACATTGTAAAATGTTGCTTTTGGCACTTTGTACCTTGTAAAGCTGCATCTGCAGTTCCATGCTTTTTCGCTGCCGTATCTGTCTCCACCAACACCCCTGGCAACGCATTCCAGGCACCCACCACCTTCTGCATGAGAAATTGTGCATCGCGCATAGAAACATAGAAAATAGGTGCAGGAGTAGGCCATTCGGCCCTTCGAGCCTGCACCGCCATTCAATATGATCATGGCTGATCATCCAACTCAGTATCCCGTACCTGCCTTCTCTCCATACCCTCTGATCCCTTTAGCCACAAGGGCCACATCTAACTCCCTCTTAAATATAGCCAATGAACTGGCCTCAACTACCTTCTGTGGCAGAGAATTCCACAGACTCACCACTCTCTGTGTGAAGAAATGTTTTCTCATCTCGCTCCTAAAAGACTTCTCCCTTATCCTTAAGCTGTGACCCCTGGTTCTGGACTTCCCCAACATCGGGAACAATCTTCCCGCATCTAGCCTCTCCAACCCCTTAAGAATTTTATATGTTTCAATAAGATCCCCCCTCAGTCTTCTAAATTCCAGCGAGTATAAGCCTAGTCTATCCAGTCTTTCTTCATATGAAAGTCCTGCCATCCCAGGGATCAATCTGGTGAACCTTCTCTGTACTCCCTCTAAGGCTAGAATGTCTTTCCTCAGATTAGGAGACCAAAACTGTACTACTTTAAACTTTACCCCTCTTGCCTTAAAGCTCTAAAGTATTTGATGTTTCCACCTGGGGAAACGTCTGACTGCCCTCGTTATCCATGACTCTCACAATTTTATGTATTTCTTAAATCAGGTCTCCCTTCAGCTTCTGACATTCCAGAAAAACAATCCATGTTGTCCAACTTCTCCTTGTAGCTAATACCTCCTATTCCGGGCAACGTTCTGGTAAACAATTCACAAGTTATAGGAATAGAATTAGGCCATTCGGCCCATCGAGTCTACTCTGCCATTCAATCACGGCTGATCTCTGCTACCAGAGCCCATTCTCCTGCCTTCTCCCCATAACCCTTGACACCCGTTCTAATCAAGAATTTGTCGATCTCTGCCTTAAAAATATCCACCGACTTGGCCTCCACTGCCCTCTGTGGCAACGAGTTCCACAGGTTAACTACCCTCTGACTAAAGAATTTCCACCTCACCTCCTTTCTAAAAGAGCACACTTTAATTCTGAGGCTGTGACCTCTGGTCCTAGACTCCCCCACCAGTGGAAACATCCTCTCCACATCCACTCTATCCAGGTCTTTCATTATTCTGTGAGTTTCAATGAGGTTCCCCCCTCAACTTTCTGAACTCCAGTGAGTACAGGCCCATTGCTGTCAAACGCTCATCATATGCTAACCTACTCATTCCTGGGATCATTCTCGTAAACCTTCTCTTCACCAATTTAATATTTTTTCCAGAAGGTACACAACAGTTGAGGGCGGCACGGTGGCGCGGTGGTAGAGTTGCTGCCACACAGCGCAAGAGATCCAGGTTCAATCCTGACTACGGGTGCTGTCTGTATGGAATTTGAACCTTCTCCCCATGACAGCGTGGGCTTTCTCCGGGCGCTCCGGTTTCCACCCACATTCCAGAGATGAGCAAGTTTGTAGGTTAATTGGCTTTGGTTAAAACATTGTAAATTGTTCCCAGTATGTACTCGGGGACAGAGGACCTAGGGTGACGGAGGAACTGAAGGAAATTCACATTAGTCAGGAAATGGTGTTGGGTAGACTGATGGGACTGAAGGCTGATAAATCCCCAGGGCCTGATGGTCTGCATCCTAGGGTACTCAAGGAGGTGGCTCTAGAAATCATGGATGCATTGGTGACCATTTTCCAATGTTCTATAGATTCAGGATCAGTTTCTGTGGATTGGAGGGTATCTAATGTTATCCCACTTTTTAAGAAAGGAGGGAGAGAGAAAGCAGGGACCAGTTAGTCTGACATCGGTGGTGGGGAAGTTACTGGAGTCAATTATTAAAGAGGTAATAACGACACATTTGGATAGCAGTAACAGGATCGATCCGAGTCAGCATGGATTTATGAAGGGGAAATCATGCTTAACTAATCTTCTGGAATTTTTGAGGATGTACCAAGTAAAATGGACAAGGGAGAGCCAGTGGATGTAGTGTACCTGGACTTTCAGAAAGCCTTTGATAAGGTCCTAAACAGGAGATTAGTGGGCAAAATTAGAGCACATGGTATTGGGGGTAGGGTGCTGACATGGATAGAAAATTGGTTGGCAGACAGGAAACAAAGAGTGGGGATTAACGGGTCCCTTTCAGAATGGCAGGCAGTGACTAGTGGGGTGCCGCAAGGCTCGGTGGTGGGACCGTAGCTATTTACAATATACATTAATGATTTAGATGAAGGAATTAAAAGTAACATTAGCAAATTTGCAGATGATACAAAGCTGGGTGGTAGTGTGAACTGTGAGGAAGATGCTATGAGGTTGCAGGGTGACTTGGACAGGTTGTGTGAGTGGGCGGATGCATGGCAGATGCAGAATACTGTGGATAAATGTGAGGTTATCCACTTTGGTGCCAAGACCAAGAAGGTAGATTATTATCTGAATGGTGTCAGGTTAGGAAAAGGGGAAGTACAACGAGACCTGGATGTCCTTGTACATCAGTCACTGAAAGTAAGCATGCGGGTACAGTAGGCAGTGAAGAAAGCCAATGGCATGTTGCCTTCATAACAAGAGGAATTGAGTATAGGAGCAAAGAAGTCCTTCTGCAGTTGGACAGGGCCCTGGTGAGACCACATCTGGAGTATTGTGTGTAGTTTTAGTCTCCTAATTTGAGGAAGAACATTCTTGCTATTGAGGGCGTGCAGCGTAGGTTCACGAGGTTAATTCCCGGGATGGCGGGACTGTCATATCATGAAAGAATGGAGCAACTGGGTTTGTATTCACTGGAATTTAGAAGGATGAGAAGGGATCTTATAAAACCATATAAAATTATTAAGGGATTGGACATGCTAGATGTAGGAAACATGTTCCCGATGTTGGGGGAGTCCAGAACCAGGGGCCACAGTTTAAGAATAAGGGGTAGGCCATTTAGAACTGAGATGTGGAAATACTTTTTCACCCAGAGAGTTATGAATTTGTGGAATTCTCTTCCTCAGAAGGCAGTGGAGGCCGATTCACCTGATGCGTTCAAAAGAGAGTTAGATAGAGCTCTTCGGGCTAGTGGAATGGCCTACTCCTGCACCTATTGTCTATGTATCTATGTATGTGTAGGATAGTGTTAGTGCACTGGGTGATCTCTGGACAGTGCCGACTCGGTGGGTTGTAGGGCCTGTTTCCGCGCTGTATCTCTAAAGTCTGAAGCAGGAGTATGTTCTCTGCAACTCCCCATCTCTCTCATGATCACTGATCTTCTCGTCACCATCGACACTCATTTTTGAGATCACTGATGCTAATTTCACGAAGATCTCGGAGGCCCTTTTAAATAGTGGGAAGGAACGAAGTCACACTTGAAATCAATACCTCTTAATGCCCCTTCATTGTCATTAAGGGATATCGATCCCCAATGAATGACGTGCGCTTATGAGTCGTGTTAAGGGTTGATAGATAGATCTCAGTCAATTAGCAGGTATTATCTACATGGGTGGATTTAGTCATTATATGTGTTTTGCTTTGACAGAATTTGTCAGAATGGAATTCATTCAGCTTTGTTCCATTGATATCCATGCTTCGGGGCTGGGAATGGATGCAATGGATGGACTGCCACAATGAATTGTGTTCGTAAGTGACTTTCAGATATCAGCCCACACGAAGGAACATCTTGGCTTCACGTAAATGATGGCAGTCTTCCATTCATCCGTCTCTTAAACAAAATGTCAAGATTAATTAACCAAGCTGTCATATTTATAGAAGGAACCGGGTAAAAATCAGAATGACTTACATTATTCCACAAGTGAAGCCAATTTTCTAATTCATGGTTCAATGCTTTATACGGATCAGTTCCACACTGGTTCCAACAAACTACGTGAGAAAGGATTACAAAAAATTATCTGGAGTGGTTCATGAAAGGAAAGGTGAAAGAATTATTTAAGTTCACACTTTGACTTTTTGCCAATGTGTTCTGGACTCTGAAGAAGGGTGTCGACCCGAAACGTCACCCAATCCTTCTCTCCAGAGATGCTGCCTGACCCGCTGAGTTACTCCAGCACTCTGTGAAACGTCACCTATCCATGTTCTCCAGAGATGCTGCCTGACCCGCTGAGTTACTCCAGCACTCTGTGAAACGTCACCTATCCATGTTCTCCAGAGATGCTGCCTGACCCGCTGAGTTACTCCAGCACTCTGTGAAACGTCACCTATCCGTGTTCTCCAGAGATGCTGCCTGACCCACTGAGTTACTCCAGCTCTTTGCGCCTATCTTCTGGTATCATCTTGGGTTTGGGAATTGGAGAGGTAGTGTTAAATCGGGCGAGGATGCAACCTCTCTCTCTGTTGCTGGCGACCAGAGACAAGGAGTTTTGCAATGTTCAAGCTCCACACTCTTCTCCTTGTGATCTTGGAATTGGAAACGTGGTTACTTTAGCAAAGCACAACGTGTTGGAGGAACTCGACGGGCAGCATTTACGGGAGGGAATCAGGAGGCAACGTTTCAGATTGTGACCCTTCTTCAGACTGATTGGAGTTGGGGAGAGAAGGGTCCTGACCCGAAACTTTGTGTCCATTTCCCTCCACAGAACCTCACACACACACACACACACACACTTCCATCTCCATTAGCACGGCGGCACGCGTGGCGCAGCGGTAGAGTTGCTGCCTTACAGCGAATGCAGCGAGGTTCGATCCTGACTATGGGCGCCGTCTGTACGGAGTTTGTACCTTCTCCCCGTGACCTGCGTGGGTTTTCTCCGAGATCTTCGGTTTCCTCCCACATTCCAAAGACATACAGGTATGTAGGTTAATTGGCTGGGCAAATGTAAAAATTGTCCCTAGGGTGTAGGATAGTGTTAGTGTGCGGGGATCGCTGGGCGGCGCGGACACGGTGGGCCGAAGGGCCTGTTTCCGCGCTGTATCTCTAAATCTAAAAAAATCTAAATCCTGTCCAGAATCCCCAAGCTGGGCTGATCTGAGGGACCTGTTGATTCAGTTTGCACATGCTCCACAGAATTCATTTCTTCTTGTCCTCTCCCATCTCTCCTCAGGTCCACTCTCACTTACACCCGCCATTCCTCCACCACTTTCACAGTTCCCACTTCCTTGGTTAGCACGGGCTGATCGTTATTGATTGATTAGGGTGGCACAGTGGTGTAGCAGGTAAAGCCAGGGCAGGTAGGTTCGATCCTGACCTTGGGTGCTGTCTGTGTGGAGTTTGCATGCTCTCCCTGTGACAGCGTGGGTTCCCTCCAGATGCTCCAGATATTTCTTCCCACATCCCAAAGACGTGTAGGTTTGTAGGTTAATTGTCCCTCTGTAAATCGTCCCTAGTGTGTAGGGAGTGCCTCAGAAGGCAGTGGAGGCCAATTCTCTGAATGCATTCAAGAGAGAGCTAGATAGAGCTCTTAAGGATAGCGGAGTCAGGGGGTATGGGGAGAAGGCAGGAACGGGGTACTGATTGAGAATGATCAGCCATGATCACATTGAATGGCGGTGCGTACAGGCTCGAAGGGCCGAATGGCCTCCTCCTGCACCTATTGTCTATTGTCTATTGTATTGTCTAAAGTGGGAAGACATGGAACTAGTGTGAATGGGTGATCGATATTCAGTGTGGAGTCGCTGGGCCGAAGGGCCTGTTTCCATGTTGTCTCTCAAAACTAAACAAAAATAGATACAGCATGGAAATAGGCCCTTCGGCCCACTGAGTCCATGCAGCTACTGCCCCCTCCCATGTGCTACATGTTTGAAGCATTACTTTCTTCATCATTCTGGCACATTGGTGCAGCGGTAGAACTGCTGCCTCACAGCGCCAGAGACCCGGGCTCGATCCCGACTACAGAGTGTGCTGTCTGTGCGGAGTTTGCACGTTCTCCCCGTGACCACGCGGGCTTCCTCCCACACTCCAAAGATGTACAGGTTAGTAGGTTAATTGGCTTGGTATACATGTAAAGTGTGTGTGTAGGGTGGTGTTAGTGTGTGGGGATCGCTGGTCGGTGCGGACCCGGTGGGCCCAAGGGCCTGTTTTCGCGCTGTATCTCTATACCAAACTAAACTAAAATAAACTAAACACCCAGGGTGCTCCGGTTTCCCCCCACACTCCACAGACGTGCAGGTTTGTGGGTTAATTGGCTTCGGTAAAATTGTACATTGTCCTTAGTGTGTGTTGGATGGTGCTGGTGTGCGGGGATCGCTGGTCGGCGCGGACTCGGTGGGCCGAAGGGCCTGTTTCCGCACTGTGTCTCTCAAGTCTAAAGTCCTCACTCCCGTTACACCGGGGCTGCAGGAGCAACATGAACAGTATTCCACACAGCACGCCCGGTCCAAGCAGTTCTCATCGCCATGCAGTTCAAGAGAAGGTCCCGCCTGCCATGTAAACACACTTGTCATCCAAGCCCCAGAGAATTCCACCTTCTTCCCTGCCAGTTAAGTGGGACGAGCAACAGCAGTGTACAATTGATGACAGTCATCAATCTAACCGCATTCACATCCAATCCACACAATCTGCTTCCTGTGACTGCATGTGTCTGTTTTTGTGTGTTATTATCCTTCAAAGGATCGGAGTGCCACAATTTTTTTCTTTTCAAAGACTAGAAAATAAACCTTTTCAGTATATTCAAGAGTCAAGAGTGTTTGATTGTTTCATGTACCGAAACAAACCAATGAAGCTCTTTTAAGTTTTAATTTAGAGATACAGCGCGGAAACAGGCCCTTCGGCCCACCGAGTCCGCGCCGACCAGCGATCCCCGCACATCAACACTCTCCTACACACCAAGGGCCCATTTACATTTATACCAAGCCAATTACCCTACAAACTTGTACGTCTTTGGAGTGTGGGAGGAATCCGGAGCACCCGGAGGAAACCCACACGGTCACGGGGAGAACGTGCAAACTCCGTACAGGCAGCGCCCGCAGTCAGGATCGAACCGGGTCTGGCGTTGTAAGGCAGCAACTCTACCTCTGCCCCCACTGCCCTGCTCTTACTCAGAGGACACTCGTGAAGTTGCCTTAAGATATCAATTTATGTTCTACTTTACACCGCCATTATTACATTTACTCAGGAAAGTTGAATTGGAGACACAAGGAACTGCAGATGCTGGAATTCTTGAGGAAAACACAAAGTGCTGGAGGAACTCAGTGGGGCAGGCAGCATCTGTGGAGGGAATGGGCATTCGATGTTTTGTAACCGTAAGTATGCCTTAACCACAGCAGTTCATTGAACGCTCATCGCCAGCTTTTAAAGCTACTTAAGGTAGATACAAAAGGGCGGCACGGTGGCGCAGCAGTAGAGTTGCTGCCTTACAGCGAATGCAGCGCCGGAGACTCAGGTTCGATCCTGACTACGGGCGCCGTCTGTACGGAGTTTGTACGTTCTCCCCATGACCTGCGTGGGTTTTCCCCCGAGATCTTCGATTTCCTCCCACACTCCAAAGACGTGCAGGTTTGTAGGTTAATTGGCTGGGCAAATGTAAAAATTGTCCCTAGTGTGTGTAGGATAGTGTTAGTGTGCGGGGATCGCTGGGCGGCGCGGACCCGGTGGGCCGAAAGGCCTGTTTCCGCGCTGTATCTCTAAATCTAAAAAAAAAAATCTTTCAAAAAATCTAAAAAGCTGGAGTGCTGTAACTCAGCGGGACAGGCAATGGGTGACGTTTCGGGTCGATACCCTTCTTCAGACAAAGCTACCTCTTTGGTGACCGTCAGACTATCCGTGATCGGACTTGACTTGCTTTACCTTGCACTAAAAGTTATTCCCTTATCATGTACCTGTATCTGTAATCTGTATTGTCTTTCTGTTCTCTGTATAGCACGCAACAAATGTTTTTCACTGTACCTCGGTAAACGTGACAATATACTAAACTGAACTTAACGGGCAAATAGCGATGGGCAAAAAATGCTGACCTTGTGAGATGTGTCCACATTCTGAAAGTGTTTAAATAAAACCTAGCAGCCTGCCTTTCTTTTCATTTGGGAGGTGCATAAGCCCAACAGATAATATGAATTTGATCTTTTGTTAAAAACTCAACCAAAAGAAACCTTGTAATAATCTCTCTCACAATATGATTCACAATTAGGGGCGGCACGGTGGCGCAGTGGTAGAGTTGCTGCCTTACAGCGAATGCAGCGCCGGAGACCCAGGTTCGATCCTGACTACGGGCGCCGTCTGTACGGTGTTTGTACGTTCTCCCCGTGACCTGCGTGGGTTCTCTCCAAGATCTTCGGTTTTCTCCACACCGAATAGCGGAGTGAGGGGGTATGGGGAGAAGGCAGGAACGGGGTACTGATTGAGAGTGATCAGCCATGATCGCATTGAATGGCGGTGCTGGCTCGAAGGGCTGAATGGCCTACTCCTGCACCTATTGTCTATTGTCTATTGTCTATTGTCCAAAGACGTACAGGTATTTAGGTTAATTGGCTTGGTAAATGTAAAAAATTGTCCCTCGTGTGTGTAGGATGGTGTTAGTGTGCAGGGATCGCTGGTCGACGCGGACCCGGTGGGCCGAAGGGCCTGTTTCCGCGTTGTATCTCTAAACTAAACTCAACTGATATGCTCCAATACCTGGAATGTTATTACTTGCTTCTTTGCTGCTGAGGTGATTAGTATTCAACAATCTTCAGTTCCAACTGCAAACTGTTCCAGTGTTGGTAACCAAACTGCAATATTGTTAATTTTCATTAATAGCCAACATATAATTATTTCAATATATTCTTTTGACACTACATTTTATCTGTGATTGTGTTCATTAATATGCATATTTTCCTTCCACCCCACCCCCCTATCCGTGTGCAGAATGCAATCACCAACTCATTTCAAAGACATTGAAAATCCCTTTGTGTTCCCTTTTTCCAAAAGTAGATGAAACGGCTTAATTATCGAAATTGAAACTCGATTTTAACAAGCTGGATAGAACGAGAAATAATTGTTTATTAGTAATGCATTACAATTATCCATTATTGGGTTGATTTGTGATTGAATTGAAATTGTGAATTCAATTGTGATTGAATTTTGTCTGAAGTAAAACACAAAAATGTTGGAGGGACTCAGCGGGTCGGGCAGCACCTGTGGAGAGAGGGGCTCCAGAAGGAATGAACAGACAATGTTTCGGGTCTGGACTCTTCTTCAGATTGATTGTAGTGGTGGGAAGAAAGCTGGAAAAGAGAAATGGGGGTGGGACAAGAATTGAAGGGCGCTCTTTTAAAAAGGAGGTGAGGAGGAACTTCTTTAGACAGAGGGTGGTTAATCTGTGGAACTCATTCCCACAGAGGGCTGTGGAGGCCAAGTCAGTGGATATTTTTAAGGCGGAGAGAGACAATTTCTCGATTAGAACGGGTGTCAAGGGTTGTGGGGAGAAGGCAGGAAGATGGGATTAGGAGACAGAGATCAGCCACGATTGAATGGCGGAGTGGACTCCATGGGCCGAATGGCCTAATTCTACTCTGTGAAATTCACTGCCTCAGAAGGATCTGTGGAATTCTCTGCCTCAGAAGGCAGTGGAGGCCAACTCTCTGAATGCATTCAAGAGAGAGCTAGATAGAGCTCTGAAGGATAGCGGAGTCAGGGGGTATGGGGAGAAGGCAGGAACGGGGTACTGATTGAGAATGATCAGCCACGATCACATTGAATGGTGGTGCTGGCTCGAAGGGCCGAATTGCCTCCTCCTGTACCTATTGTCTATTGTCTATTGTCTACTCCTATTACTTGTGAACTTGTAACAAAGCCTGGTAGGTGACAACAAGGAACTGCAGATGCTGGATTACACTGAAGGTAGACACAATTGCTATAGACACAAATGCTGGAGCAACTCCCTGGGACAGGCAGCATCTCTGGAGAGAAGGAATGGGTGACGTTTCGGGTCGAGACCCTTCTTTAGACTGAAGTCTGAAGAAGGGTCTCGGCCCGAAACGTCACCCATTCCTTCTCTCCAGAGATGATGCCTGTCCCGCTGAGTTACTCCAGCATTTTGTGTCCATCCTGGTAAGTGATAGGTGGATACAGGTGAAGGGGGGGGGGGGGAGGTGTAAATTCGCAGGTGGGTGGTAAGTAACAAAGACTGGAAGTGAAAAGGATATAAGAGTGTGTCAGATAAGCAGAGATACGGAGTGAAATGTGAAGCCAGAGTGAGGATTACAGGTGGAGGGGGACAGGGGGCAGGGGAAAGAGGAGGGGGTGAAAAGGAAATGAGGGGCTTGAGAATGGGAGATGAGCGAGCGGAGGGGAAATGGGCAGGGTGAGTGGTGCTAAAGGGTATATTTCATTACAGACTCAAAGTCTGTCACTAAGAATGTTGTTCTGTTGACCTCCATTACCTTGGCCAAGTAGGTGGAGCTATGTGTTGATATGGGCCGAAGGGCCTGTTTCTGGGCACTCACATTTCGGAGGATCTCACATGGTCCAATAACACTGCTGCGCTGGTCAAGAAGGCACAGCAACGACTGTTCTACCTAAGAACACTGAAGAAGTCTGGTCTACCCCAACAGCTGCTGACGACATTCTACCGCTGCACCATAGAGAGCATCCTAACGCATGGCATCCCTGTGTGGTACCTCAGCTGCACGGAGGCAGAGAGGAGAGCTCTTCAGCGGGTAGTCCATAGAGCTCAGAGGACCATCGGAACACAGCTACCAGACTTGGAGGGCATCTACAACACACGATGCCTCAGAAAAGCCACCAGCATCCACAAAGACTCTTCACACCCCTGCAACAGTCTATTCGAACTTCTACCATCGGGCAGACGATACAAGGCCTTCTACGCCCGCACCTCCAGACTCAGGAACAGCTTCATCCCCAGGGCCATAGCTGCTATGAACCGGTCCTGCTGAGCCGGATGGTCACATCGCACAGTGAACCGGCACAGATCTACTTGCACTTTATTCTGTTTTAAAACTGTTACAATTTGTTTCTTTGGGTTGTTGTTGTTTAAATTAATACTGACTAGCTAATTAAATTATTGCATCGTATGGGAGGTGCATTCCCAATCTCGTTGTACCCCTGTACAATGACAATGAAGATATATTTTATTGTATTGTATTGTATTGTATTGTATTGTATCACCAAACTCTAACCTAAACTAAACACTGTCACAGAGAGGCACTGAGGCTGCATGGTGGCGCAAACTATCGACAGTCCCAGAGACATCTTAGCACACAAAGCTCTGAGTGTTTCACTTGGATAAACTACCATTCCAATTTATTTTCCATCTCCTACCTGTCACAAGCACAATCTGCCACTCTGATTCCTGACCTAAGTGATGTAAGAAAATAACTGCAGATGCTGGTACAAATCGAAGGTATTTATTCACAAAATGCTGGAGTAACTCAGCAGGTCAGGCAGCATCTCACGAGAGAAGGAATGGGTGACGTTTCGGGTCGAGACCCTTCTTCAGACTAAACCTGACCTAAGTGTAGTTCATTTGACACCTCAGATAGACCAAAGCTACTAACTTGAAAGGAGGTTACAGGTTGTGAGATTATACAAGTGACAAAATCCCTGTGAACGTGGCTTCAGTGATTATTACTGTTGTATCCGGGAGCTATTTACAATACCCACTCCACAACTTTTCAAACATGTCTCATACCTTCCTTTCTTATCTCTGGCCTTTGTTCCAATCATCTGCCTGTCTAAAACCCTCCCTCACCTATGTCAACTTATTATCTGCCGTACTTTGTCCTGCCTTTCTTCCCCCCCTCCCCCACCCCACAATCAGTCTGAAGAAGGGTCCCGGCCCAGAATATCACATATCCTTGCTCTCCAGAGTTGCTGCCTGACCCGTTGTTACTCCAGCACTCTGTGAAACGTCACCTATCCATGTTCTCCAGAGATGCTGCCTGATCCACTGAGTTACTCCAGCACTTTGTGTCATTTTGTAAACCAGCCTCTGCAGCTCCTTCATTGGCCTTTCTCCAGCCGTCTGCCTATCAAAAACCTTCCTCACCTGTATCCACCTATCTCTCTCCAGACTTTGTCCTGCCCCTCCTCTCTTCCAGCTTTCCACACCCCCCCCCCACCTCACAATCAGTCTGAAGAACGGCCCGAACCGAAACGTCACCTATCCATGTTCTCCAGAGATGCTGCCTGACCCGCTGAGTTACTCCAGCACTCTGTGAAACGTCACCTATCCATGTTCTCCAGAGATGCTGCCTGACCCGCTGAGTTACTCCAGCACTCTGTGAAACGTCACCTATCCATGTTCTCCAGAGTTGCTGCCTGACCCGTTGAGTTACTCCAGCACTCTGTGTCTTTTTTGTAAACTAGTATCAGCAGTTCCTTGCATCTACTATAATATATTATAAACCAGTGGTGCAGCGGTAGAGTTGCTGCCTTACAGCGCCAGAAATCCGGGTTTGATCCTGACTATGGACTCTGACTGTACGGAGTTTGTACGTTCTCCCTGTGACCGCATGGGTTTTCACCGGGTGCGCTGGTTTCTTCCCACACTCCAAAGACGTGCAGGTTAGTAGGTTAATTGACTTCTGTAAAATTGTAAATTGGCCCTAGTGTGTGGGATCGTTAGTGTACGGGGTGATCGCTGGTCGACACGGAATTGCTGGGCTGAAGAGACTGTTTCCGCACGAGCACTCTAAAGTCTAACGTTCCTTCCATCCTCATTTATTAATTGTGCAACTCTTCCACAATCTCATTGAGACAGTTCCAACTTTCTTTAGTTTCTTATGCCAATTATAATGCACAGATTTGAACATCAAATATCCAGCCAAACTGCTCTTGCATCATTTGTTTCACAGATGACAAATCACTAAAGAGCTGAAGAACAGGGCTGGAATCATTTTCACAGTCAATCAACCGGTAAATTTGCAGATGGTTAATAATTGCTTAAAATCAAATGCTGGTACCTCTGTTCACTGCTTAATGCCTTCTGCACGAGAATGGACAGTGTCTCTGCTGTTTTATGTTTAAGGTCCTGACTTTTATAGGGAAATGAATTTGTGTTAATTTATTTCATGAGGGCTAGAATCCCAAAACAGGGATGGCATGCTGAGGCTCTATAAGACGCTGGTCAGGCCGCATTTGGAGTATTGTGAGCAAATTTGGGCCCCATATCTGAGGAAGGAGAGACAATAGACAATAGGTGCAGGAGGAGGCCATTCGGCTCTTCAAGGCAGCACCGCCATTCAATGTGATCATGGCTGATCATTCTCAATCAGTACCCCGTTCCTGCCTTCTCCCCATACCCCCTGACTCCACTATCCTTAAGAGCTCTATCTAGCTCTCTCTTGAATGCATTCAGAGAATTGGCCTCCACTGCCTTCTGAGGCAGAGAATTCCACAGATTTACAACTCTCTGACTGAAAAAGTTTTTCCTCATGATGTGCTGGCTCTGGAGAGGGTCCAGAGGAGGTTTACAAGAATGATTCCAGGAATGAGTGGGGTTACCCTATGATGAGCGTTTGTTGGCACTGGGCCTGTACTCGCTGGAGTTTAGAGGAATTGGGGGGGGGACCTCATTGAAACCTACGGAGTAGTGAGCGGCCTGGATAGAGTAGATGTGGAGAGGATGTTTCCACTAGTGGGAGAGTCTAGGACCGGAGGTCACAGCCTCAGAATTAAAGGATGTTCTTTTAAGAAAGAGATGAGAAGGAATTTCTTTAGTCAGAGGGTGGTGAATCTTTGGAATTCTTTGCCACAGAAGGCTGTGGAGGCCAAGTCAGTGGATATTTTTAAAGCAGAGATAGATAGATACTTGATTAGTACGGGTGTCAGGGGTTATGTGGAGAAGGCAGGAGAATAGGGTTAGGAGGGAGAGATAGATCAGCCATGATTGATACTAATCAAGAACCTGTCAATCTCCGCCTTAAAAATATCCACTGACTTGACCTCCACAGCCGTCTGTGGCCAAGAATTCCGCAGATTCACCACCCTCTGACTAAAGACATCCCTCCTCATTTCCTTTTGCATAGATTTGTCGCCTGAAATTGGAGAACTCATTGTTCATTCCGTTACCGCCTCGACCCAAAACGTCGCCCTTTCCTGCTCTCCAGAGATGCTACCTGTCCTGCTGAGTTACTCCAGCATTTAGAGTCTGTCATTGCTCATACCGCTGGTTTATAAGCTACCCAAGTGGAATAGCTTGAGGTGGTGTTCCTCCAGTTTGAGTGAGTCTTCCTTCTGATCCTGTTTCCTTGGCTAAATTTCTCCATCACTCTGTGATCCGTGATGGGTACACTTCTGCTTTTGCAAGATGTAGCGTCAAACTTAATTTAATCCTTCAGCAAAACAGTACGGAAAGGAAGTCATACCTGGTTAACAAATGCATTAGTGTTGTTATTACCCTAATAACACTAGGTATCTTTATTGCACATCACATTGCATGCAACTATTTAATTCAAGAGAAAAGCCAAGTATGTAAATATGCATCTTTAATCTCATTCCACCAATATCAAAGAGACGTTTCACAGCAGGCAGTTAATGAATGTTTTGGAACAAGACCAAGTTTAATCAGTTTGAATTAACCTGCAAATAATTTAATCCCATTCATTTATTCAATAATTTTAAAATTTAAATCAACAAGTTTTTGTATCCAATTTTTAAATTAGTGCCTGTTATGTTGTTAACAGTACCTGGGACAGTGTCTTAGAGTCATAGCGTGATACAATGCAGAAACAGGCCCTTCGGCCCAACTTGCCCATACTGGCCAACATGTCCCAGCTACACTAGTCCCACCTGCCTGCGCTTGGTCCATATCCCTGCGAACCTGTCCTATCCATGTACCTGTCAAACTTTTTCTGGGATAGTCCATGCCTCAACTACCTCCTCCAGCTGCTTATTCCATGCACCCACCACCCTTTGTGTGATAAAGTTACCCTTCAAGATTCCTATTAAATCTTTCCCCCTTCATTTGAACCTATCCCCCCAGTCCTCGATTTGATTTTTCTTAACCACAGCACATCAGTCACCAATAGAGTTTTGAAAAATATAATTTTACTTGAATATCACAAAAATTGATTGGAATTTGCAATAAGCAGTTGAACTCTTTATGTTTTTAAAGGCTTCATGATTTGACTTAAACTTAAGTTCTGATTCATTAACTTCAATTAGTCATTTCGGAAGGGAGGAAATTAAAGCAATTACCCTTGGTGATTAGAAAGTAAGAGTTTTTAATTCCATGTAAAGTCAAGAAATAACCACTCAGACTACGGTTTTCAACTTGAGGGAAATATTTGTCTTGTCACTTCCACTTTTCTTTCTGGAAATAGAACATGGAACAGTCTGAAGAATGGTTCTGACCCAAGATGTCACCTATCCCTTTACTCGAGAGATACTGCCTGACTCGCTGAGTTACTCTAGTATTTTGTGTCTATCTTTGGTATAAACCAGCATCTGCAGTTCCTGCCTACACACACAACGGTACACCACAGGAACAGGTCCTTCAGCCCCCAATGACCATGCACATGATCCATATCCCTCCATTTCCTGCATAACCATGTGCCTGTCTAAAAGCATCTGAAATACCACTATCTACCAATATCTGCCTCCACCACCACCCCTGGCATGGTGTTCCAGGCACCGACCACCCTTTAGTTTTGCTTTAGTTTAGAGATACATCGCGAAGGAGGACCTTTGGCCCACCGAGTCTGTGCCGACCATTGGAATTTAGAAGGATGAGAGGGGATCTTATCGAAACGTATAAGATTATTAAGGGGTTGGACACGTTAGAGGCAGGAAACATATTCCCAATGTTGGGGGAGTCCAGAACAAGGGGCCACAGTTTAAGAATAAGGGGTAGGCCATTTAGAACGGAGATGAGGAAAAACTTTTTCAGTCAGAGAGTTGTGAATCTGTGGAATTCTCTGCCTCAGAAGGCAGTGGAGGCCATTTCTCTGAATGCATTCAAGAGAGAGCTGGATAGAGCTCTTAAGGATAGCGGAGTCAGCGGGTATGGGGAGAAGGCAGGAACGGGGTACTGATTGAGAATGATCAGCCATGATCACATTGAATGGCGGTGTTGGCTAGATAGATCTTCAGACTGAAGAAGGGTCTCGACCCGAAACGTTGCCCATTCCTTCTCTCCTGAGATGCTGCCTGACCCGCTGAGTTACTCCAGCATTTTGTGAATAAATACCTTCAATTTGTACCAGCATCTGCAGTTATTTTCTTACACTGGTCTAAAGTCTAAACTCTGCAGTTCGGGGAGCATCTCTCAATAACCTGATGTTTAGGTGATGTTTTATAGAGGAGGCCATTCGGCCCTTCGAGGCAGCACCATTCAATGTGATCATGGCTGATCACTCTCAATCAGTACCCCGTTCCTGCCTTCTCCCCATACCCCCTGATTCCGCTATCCTTAAGAGCTCTATCCAGCTCTCTCTTGAATGCATTCAGAGAATTGGCCTCCACTGCCTTCTGAGGCAGAGAATTCCACAGATTTACAACTCTCTGACTGAAAGAGTTTTTCCTCATCTCCGTTCTAAATGGCCTGCCCCTTATTCTTACACTGTGGCCCCTGGTTCTGGACTCCCCCAACATCTTCAAGCATATTGATTAATACTGATGAGAGATGGGTTATAGACAATAGACAATAGACAATAGGTGCAGGAGGAGGCCATTCGGCCCTTCGAGCCGGCACTGCCATTCAGTGTGATCATGGGTTATTGGGAAACATGTGGCAGTGGGATCATTTAAGGTCCAGCATACATCTCACCAATAAATAAAAAGATTAATTGATTAATGAGTATTCTGTATTAAATTTTCTGTATTAGCACTTCAAGGAAATGCTGTAAGCATGTGGAATATCAATTAAGCTTTATTATATTCCCATTTTCCTCAGGTAATCTCCCAACAGGCAGAAAATAATAACCCCTTTTAATGGTTCCAAATAAAATGTTTGGTAAATGAGACTCGTGGAGAAAGTATTAATTTTGTTCTACTAATATGTAGCATCGATTTATTAAAATGTAAAATTATCATTTGCCTCGTCAGCTACACATGAATATAGAAGGGTTTCCACTTCTTCGGGAGCAGTCAGATACTTTTACATGGAAATTTGTGGCACGAGGATCAATAAAATAACTGGTATTTTGTTTCTTCATATCAAGTATTTTTTTTGGTAAATCAAGTCAAGTCAAGTTTATTTGTCACATACATATATACAAGATGTGCAGTGAAATGAAAGTGGCAACTCTGCGGACTGCAAAACAGGAGAGAATTATTTTTTTTAACACAAAAAATAAGTTGATACAGTAAATTAAATTAAATTAGTCCCTGGTGATATGAGAGTTAAACAGTCCTGATGGCCTGTGGGAAGAAACTCCGTCTCATCCTCTCTGTTTTCACAGCGTGACAGCGGAGGCGCTTGCCTGACCGTAGCAGCTGGAACAGTCCGTTACTGGGGTGGTAGGGGTCCCCCATAATGTTGCTGGCTCTGGATCTGCACCTCCTGATTTATAGGTCCTGCAGGGGGGCGAGTGTAGTTCCCATGGTGCGTTCTGCCGAATGCACTACTCTCCGCAGAGCCTTCCTGTCCTGGGCAGAGAAATATTTTAAACCATGCTGATGAGCAAGTTTTGGGCAAGCGTGTCCGAATAGCTCTGATGAGGGCAGACCAGGTGGAATATCTTGGTTGTCCAATTCGAGGTCATATTTCTCCACTGGGCCTTTCAACAAAGAGTCAAGACCCAAGAGTGCTGAGTTGTTCGTGTACCAGCAACAGAACAACGACGTTCTTATTTGCAGCAGCATAACCTGCCTGCAAATGTAATATAATAAACAAAAGATTTCAATAAATTAATAACCACAATACTAGTGCAACCAAGGACAGTCCAGAGAAGATCAAGATTCAAGATTCAATTTATTTGTCACGTGTACCAATTAAGGTACAGTGAAATTTGAGTTGAGATACTAAGTAAAAAGCAAGAAGACGCACAGCCACATCAAATAAAATTTAACATGAACATCCACCACAGCGGATTCCACATTCCTCACTGTGATGGAAGGTAATAAAGTCCAATCAACTTCCTCTTTGTTCACCCGTGGTCGGGGCTGTTGGACCGTCCGCAGTCGGTGATCCGAAGCCCTCGCGTCGGGATGTTCGAAACTCCGGCGTCGGGACGGATTGAAACACTCTCCGCGGCATTGGAGCTCCTGAGTCGGCCTCTTCTAACCAGAGACCGCGGGCTTCATGGTGTTAACGTCCACAGGCCCCGCGGTTGGTGCTCCCCACAGTCGATCCTCGGCAAAGGATCGCAAGCTCCACGACGTTAAGGCCCGCGCCGCGCCCGCGGGCTGAAGCGCCGGGCCGGTCTCCAGGAAAGGCCGCACCACTCCACGATGTTAGGCCGCAGTTCTCGGTTGAGACAGTGTAGTGCAGTGTTCACGATGGTTGTTGGGAAGAGGCTGCTTTTGAACCTTCTCGTCAAAGTTATCAGCCTCCTGTAGTCCTCACTGTGGTCTCAGAGTTTAGAGTCTCAGCCAAGAAATCTAGATCAGTCTTGTTCATCCAATTTCCGGAATGGAGGTTGGATTCTCACGTGTAGAGTTATTGCGTTGGATACACCCGCACAGAGTTACTGTGATCACAGCTGGCAAAGGCACTTGGGAGTCCACATCACAGAGGATCTGACATGGGCAACGCACATTGCCGCACTGGTGCGTAAGGCAAAGCAGCGCCTTTACCACCTTAGACAGCTGAGGAAATTCAGAGTGTCTCTGAGGATCCTTCATTGCTTCTACTCTGGGGCTGTAGAGAGCATCCTGTCCAGAAACATTACAGTCTGGTTTAGGAACAGCTCTGCCCAGGACAGAAAGGCCCTGCAGAGAGTAGTGCGTTCGGCAGAACGCACCATGGGAACTACACTAGTCCCCCTGCAGGGCCTATACATCAGGAGGTGTAGATCGAGAGCAAGCAAGATTATGAGGGACCCCTACCACCCCAGTAACGGACTGTTCCAGATGCTATGGTCAGGCAAACGCCTCCGCTGTCACGCTTTGAAAACAGAGAGGATGAGACGGAGTTTCTTCCCACAGGCCATCAGGACTGTTAACTTTTATAACTCCAGGGACTAAATTTTGTCTTCTCTGTATTAACTTTATTAACTTTATTTATATGCTGTAACTGTAATTCTCTTTTTGCACAATCCGCAGGCATTGCCACTTTCATTTCACTGCACATTGTGTATGTGTATGTGACAAATAAACTTGACTTGACTTGACTTGACTTGACTTACCGGCAGATCTCTTTCCCAGCTGGGTGCCTCCTTCACACTCTGTGAGTGGAAGAGCAAGATTGTGTCAAGCCGGAGGGTGTGCAGAGAAGATTTACGAGGATGTTGCCAGTACTCGAGGGGCCTGAGCTACAGGGAGAGGTTGAGCAGGCTGGGACTTTATTTCTTGGAGTGCAGGAGACTGAGGGATGATCTTATAGAGGTGTGTAACATCATGAGGGGTAATAGCACAGAATCAAGAACAAGCAGACATAGGTTTAAGGTGAGGCAGGAAAGATTTAATAGGAACCTGAGGGGCAACAAAGCTGTTATGGTAGCCACACAAGTAGTTTTTATGCAAAATCCTGTTTTTGCCTTAAAATGCAATCGAATAAGGTTCCAAAGTGAAAGAGCATTTTAGGGATTAAGAACCATGCAGGGTGGTGCTAAGGAAGATAAAGCTTGTCATTGTTCCTTGGTACATGTGACAACAAACTCAACTCAACTAAACCTGTTCCCTAAAACTCACTAAGAGTGGCCACTTAAATTCCATAAGAGCTGCCACATTATCTATCCCAACAGGCACGTCTGCATTTAGGAGCGGGGTTAAAATGGGCGGTTAATATGGGTGGTCACGGTGGCGCAGCGGTAGAGTTGCAGCCTTACAGTGAATGCCGCGCCAGAGACCCGGGTTCGATCCCGACTAAGGGCGCTGTCTGTGCGGAGTTTGTACGTTCTCCCCGTGACCTGCGTGGGTTTTCTCCAAGATCTTCGGTTTCCTCCCACACTCCAAAGACTCCGAAGACTTACAGGTATGTAGGTTAATTGGCTTGGTAAATGTAAAGAAAAACTGACCCTAGTGTATGTGTGTAGGGTAGTGTCAGTGTGGGGGGATCGCTGGTCGGCGCGGACCCGGTGGGCCGAAGGGCCTGTTTCCGTGCTGTATCTCTAAACTAAACTAAAATCGAAGGTTGTGATCTTTTGAAGTGCAACATTCAATGTTAAAGAGACTGTCACTTTAATTTGGACTTTTAAGAGGATATTTAAATATCTTGTCATTTTATAAATTCTATCCCCGATGCGAATACACGTAAGAAATGACAGTGACCTGTTCAAGGTGGTAATTTCACCTTTGAAATTAAATCAAGCATTATGAATTATTAAAGATAAGACATTTATCAATTGGCTGGTTTCATTCAACGACTTATGTAGAAAAGGGCACCTTGATGGAATGACCTGTAGTGATGTGACTATTAGTCGATCAGAGGGGAAAAAAATATTTTTTTTACTGTGCGTGTGATTGGAATAAAGTTGCAGTTCACCAGAATTTCAGCCTCCAGCATGTAAAGATGTATAATAAGCTGCATTCAGTGCAGCGAACAGTCGTTCTAATGGTGTGTAGGAAGAAACTGCAGATGTTGGTTTACACAGAGGATAAACACAAAATGCTGGAGTAACTCAACGCGCCAGGCAGCATCTCTAGAGAAAAAGAATAGGCGACGTTTTGGGTTGAGACCCTTCTTCAGACTGAGAGTCAGGGTAGAGGGAAACTAGAGGTATGAAAAGGTACAGAATAAATCAGAGCCGACACTGATGGCCAATGAGCCCACAATGGTTCATTGTTGGCTGTGGAGGAGGTGATAACGGAGGGATACAAACAGTCAAACTAGCAATCATAAGAAGGGTCTCGACCCGAAACATCACATATTCCTTTTCTCCAGAGATGCTGCCTGACTCGCTGAGTAACTCCAACTTTTTGTGTCCATCTAATGATAACTTAGTTTCACCAAGTTTCTCCCTGGGCATTGACGTTCAATTTTAACATCTTTAACCTGATCTCACGGGGATGGTTACAGATTCAGAGTGGAGTGAGTTGCCTTTCCATAGAAACATTGAAAATAGGTGCAGGAGTAGGCTGTTCGGCCCTTCGAGCCTGTACGCACCGCCATTCAATGTGATCATGGCCGATCATCCAAAATCAGTACCCCGCACCAATCCACCGCATTGATCCTGTCAATACAACCACCTTAACTTTAAAATAAGTCACAACAATGGCCCTGTATATATAGTTCAGAGACACAAAGTAAAGATAAAGGGTCTTGTTCCGAAATGTCGACACTTCACCACCCTCCACAGATGCTGCCTGGCCCGTTGAGTTCTTCAGTTTGTTTCTTGAGCACTTTGTGTCTAGCTCCGTCTAGACTGTCAGGTTCAGGGGTAATGGACGTTTACAAAACATTAAGAAGTATTTAAGTCCCGCATTGATTTTTGAGGTTGGAAATGCTCAAACTGTGTGCCGTGTGTCCAAGACTTAACCAAGTTTCTCCGGTACTCTGCTATAATCCAAGACTTCCCTTCACAAATATTCACATTTACCTCTCTTTTCCGCATTAGATTTAGATTTAGAGATACAGCGCGGAAACATGCCCTTCGGCCCACCGAGTCCGTGCCGCCCAGCGATCCCCGCACATTAACACTATCCTACACACACTAGGGACAATTTTTACATTTACCCAGTCAATTAACCTACATACCTGTACGTCTTTGGAGCGTGGGAGGAAACCGAAGATCTCGGAGAAAACCCAAGCAGGTCACGGGGAGAACGTACAAACTCCGTACAGACGGCGCCCGTAGTCAGGATCGAACCTGAGTCTCCGGCGCTGCATTCACTGTAAGGCAGCAACTCTACCGCTGCGCCACCGTGCCGCATGAGCTTAATTCGATTAGGAAGGATCTGGACCTGAAACGTCAACTATTCCTTTCCTCCAGAGGTGCTGCCTGAACCGCTGAGTTACTCTAGCACTTTGCGTCTATTTTTGTAAACCAGCATCTGCAGTTTCTCGTGTTTCCTCTTCAGCTTAGTCTAGTTTAGTTTAGAGACACAGCGTGGAAACAGGCCCTTCGGCCCACCGAGACCAAACCGACTGTCGACCACCCGTTCACACTCGTTCTTTCTTAGCACACTTTCTCATCCTCTCCCCGTACACTAGGGGGCAATTTACAGGGGGCCGATCAACCTACAAACCCGCACGTCTTTGGGGCGTGGGAGGAAACCGGAGCACCCGGAGGAAACCCACGAGGTCACAGGTAGAACATGCAAACTCCACACAGACAGCACCCGAGGTCTGGATCGAACCCGGGTCTCTGGCGCCGTGGGGCAGCTGCTCTACCCGCTGCACCACCCTAAAGAATAAATGCGTAAAGAATACAATCGCATTTCGCACTAAAGTTTTATCTTAACACACTGAGGCTGCGGAAGAAATTGCTGCAGTTTGCAGACTGCACAACCCCATGGCTAACAACTGTTATGTAGAAGAGTGTGGAGTTCATATAAAATGATTTTATAACCTAGTCCTATAACATGGGTATCACAATATGATTGGAATAATAAGAAGCCGTGTGTCTCTCAGCTATAACGTTTATCTTTGTTACCTTGGCTGGCACTGTTTTTAAACCTTCTTTACGCTACAAGTGGAGACAAATGCTGCCACATGGACATCTTACAATCAGCAGAAGCGTTATCTCCTAGGAATCAAGGCGGGAAAAGGCTGGCAGGTCACCTGCAATTTTTCGTGCAGGTTGTTACGTTAGCAAAGGGAAATGTAGATGGAAAACATAGAAAATAGGTGCAAGAGTAAACCATTCGGCCCTTCGAGCCAGCACCGCCATTCAATGTGATCATGGCTAATCATCCAAAATCAGTGGATTCACCCCATATCCTTTGAGAGCTATATCTAACCCTCTCTTGAAAACATCCAGTGAATTGTCCTCCACTGCCTTCTGTGGCAGAGAATTCCACAGTTTCACAACTCTCTGGGTGAAAAAGTTTTTCCTCATCTCAGTCCTAAATGGCCTACCCCTTATTCCTAAACTGTGACCCTGGTTCCGGACTCTCCCAACATCGGGAACATTTTTCCGGCATCTAGCCTGTCCTATCCCTTAAAAATGTAAAATGATTCCATGAGATCCCCTCTCATCCTAAATTCCAGTGAATACAAGCCCAGTCATATGTCAGTCCCGCCATCCCGGGAATTAACCTGGTGAACCTACGCTGCACTCCATCAATGGCAAAAATGTCCTTCCTCAAATTAGGAGACCAAATCTGCACACAATACTCCAGGTATGGTCTCACTAAGGCCCTGTACAACTGCAGTAGGACCTCCTTGCTCCTAAACTCAAATCCTCTCGCTATGAAGGCCAACATGCCATTTGCTTTCTTCACTGCCTGATGTACTGGCATGCTTACTTTCAGTGACTGATGTACTGATGTACAATTTTTTCTCACTGCCACCCCCACCATTCCAATCAGTCTGAAGAAGGGGCTCGATCCGAAACATCGCCTGTCCACTCCAGGCAGGTAGGACTAGTGTAGCTGGGATACGTTGGCTGGTGTGGGCGAGTTGGGCCGAAGGGCCTGTTTTCACGGTGTATCACTCTATGACTATTCCCTTCAGAGATGCTGCCTGACCCGCTGAGTTCCTCCGGCACTTTGTATTTATCCTAAGCTTCCAGCATCTGCAGTTCCTTGCCTCTACAGTTTTTATACTTCTCACTACACTGGTTCATGTACTGAGCAGGGAATGAAAAGGCCAGAGTAACTAATGGCATTGTAATATTTGATTTCTCTGAATACATCGTGAATTTGTCCTTGAAAAGTAAAGTACAATTAAAACAAAAGGGTAAAATAACTTTTAAATTATTCAAATAATTTATTGAACATATTTATTGATTATTGTCGAAGATATTGCTCATGTCAAAAGTCAAGGGCGTTTTATTGTCATATGTCCCAGGTGGAACAATGAAATTCTTATTAGCTGCTGCACAACAGAATATGTAAACATAGTACACTGTAAATAATAATAATAATAATAATAATAATAATAATAATAATAGTAATAATAATAGTAATAATAATAATAATAGTAATGATAGTAATAATAATAATAATAGTAATAATAATAATAATAGTAATAATAATAATAATAATAATAATAATAGTAATAATAATAATAGTAATAATAATAGTAATAATAATAATAACAGTAATAATAGTAATAATAATAATAATAATAATAATAATAATAGTAATAATAATAATAGTAATAATAATAGTAATAACAACAACAATAATAATAATAATAATAATAATAATAATAATAATAATAATAATAATAATAATGATAATAATAATAATAATAGTAATAATGGTAGTAATAATAATAATAATAATAATAATAATAATAATAATAATAATAATAATAATAATAATAATAATAATAATAATAATAATAATAATAATAATAATAATAATATTCTATTGTAGGTCAGAGCTTATATGGAGGTTGTAGTGTTTAATAGCGTGATAGATGTAGGGAAGAAGCTGTTCCTGAACTTGGACGCTACAGTTTTCAGGCTCCTGTACCTTCTTCTCGATGGCAGTGGTGATATGGGAGTGTGGCCAGGGTGGTGTGGGTCTCTGATGATGCCCGCTGCTTTTTTGATGAACATGTTTATGTTCTTAAGCGAATTAAAACTATTGCGGTGTATTTTATGTCATTTCTTGAGTAATCAGCAGAAGTATTTTACACACAATGAATAATTAACAATCAATTGTTTGTCCTCATTAAAGTAGAAGTCAATTCTTCCTCCACAAAGCCACTGCAGAGGTACACAATTCATAATGAGACGATCAATCGTGCTGGAGACTGAATGAATACGGGGGAGTCAGGCATGCAATGGATACTGTCAGTACTGGGAAAGTAACACAGTCAATATTTTAATTACACACTCAATGGATGCACTTGCAGTCATAGAGTCATAAAGTCATAGAGTGGTACAGCGTGGAAACAGGCCCTTCGGCCCAACTTGCCCACACTAGGCAACATGTCCTAGCTACGCTAGTCCCACCTGCCTGCGTTTGGTCCATAGAGGGTTTCCAACTTTCTCACTCCCAAATAAGGGACAAAAGGTGATGTCACTGCCCCGCGCCCCACGTGACCTCACCCAGCCAGCGGCCACGTGCTCCCGCTCTACCAATGGCGGCCGCCTGGGGCGGGAGGTGGGTTGCTACGCAACCTCCATTAGGCGGCACCCTGGCCTCCGGGCCTACACTGTCCGGGCCTACAGCGGCTCCCGGGCCTACAGTGTCCGGGCTTACTGTGTCCTATCCATGTACCTGTCCAACTGTTTCTTATATATTGGGATAGTCCCTGCCTCAACTAGCTCCTCTGGCAGCTTGTTCCATGCACCTACCACCCTCTGTGTGAAACGGTTACCCCTCAGATTCCTATTAAATCTTTTCCCCTTCACCTTAAACCTATGTCCTCAGGTCCTCGATTCACCCGCTCTGGGCAAGAGACTCTGTGCTTCTCTCCTCTCATGATCTTACACAGCTCAATAAGATCAGCTCTCATCCTCCTGCGCTCCAAATAATAGAGTCTCAGCCTACTCAACCTCTCCCTATAGCTCACACCTTCTGGTCCTGGCAACATCCTGGTAAATCTTCTCTGTACCCTTTCCAGCTTGACAACATCTTTCCGATAACATGGTGACCACAGAACTGAACACAATACTCTAAATACAGCCTCACCAACGTCTTATACCTCCCAACTTCTATACTCATAGAAGTTTACTACACTATTTCTATACTAGTTTAGTCAGTAATGATACACCATTCTGTGCCTCAATCATCTTGCAAAGTTCATTCCAATGTCTATCAATGTAAGAGCACTATTTGCATATTTAAGTTGTGTGTGCTGCTGAAAAAGTTGTTACCAATTGCTGTCTGTAAATTACAGAATATTATTCTGGGAAAAGAGTACAGAAGAACTCCATCTATGTCTCGATATTTTCAGAGCACATTAAGTGCACAAGAATTTAGGAAATCTGATCAGTGTTTTAATTCAATTTTAGTTTAGCTTAGTTTAGAGAAACATCAGGCCCTTCGGCCCACCAAGTCCGCGCCGACCAGCGATCCCTGTACACTCACACTATCCTGCACACACGAGGGACAATTTACAGTTTTACCAAGTCAATTAACCTACAAACCTGTACGTCTTTGGAGTGTGGGAGGAAACTGGAGCACCCGGAGAAAACCCACGCAGGTCACGGGGAGAACGTACAAACTCCGCACAGACAGCACCCGTGGTCAGGATCGAACCCAGGTATCTGGCGCTGTGAGGCAGCAACTCTACCGCTGCGCCACCTATGCATTTCAAAATTCCATGACTTGTAGGGAGACAGAATCCAGGGAAATATTTCATGTTTACAGGGGAATATTTAAAGGCCAACTTAATGTAGACCTTTTACAGAGGGAGATGTAGCCATTTACTTTATGGTCTCCTGCAATGTGGGCCCTACGTTCAAGGCTGGTATTGATTGCTCATGTGCGATTGACTGGAGAAGATGGGAATGAGTTACATTGTCAAGCCTCCGGTGTTTGTGTACTTGAGTTGGATATTCAATGTTCAGGCCCAAAATACCTCATTGCTGACTTCAGCTTGTGAAAAAAAACCCAGTAGAAATGTTAGAAAACAGCAAGGATGGGTAGGAGTTACATATGGAAGACAGAAAATCATGAGGCACTTTGCAGCCTCAGTCAAAGTAAGGGCAGATCAATGGCGCAGCGGTAGAGATGTGTAGGAAGGAGCTGACGCTGGTTTAAACCGAAGATAGACACAAAATGTTGGAGTAACTCAGTAGGCCAGGCAGCATCTCTGGAGAGAAGGAATGGGTGACATTTCGGGTTGAGACCCTTTTTCAGACCAGTCTGAAGAAGGGTCTCGACTCGAAACGTCACCCATTCCTTCTCTCCAGAGATGCTGCCGGTCCCGCTGAGTTACTCCAGCATTTTGTGTCCATCAGCGGTTGAGATGCTTTGTTACAGCGTCAGTAGTACATTCATTATCGAGCGCTCTGATCTCCTGTGACTTGTAGGGTGGCACGGTGGCGCGGCGTTAGAGCTGCTGCCTCACAGCGTCAGAGAACCCGGGTTCGATCCTGACTAGGGGCGCTGTCTGTACGGAGTTTGTTCGTCTTCCCTGTGACCTGCGTGGGTTTTCTCCGAGATCTGTGGTTTCCTCCCACACTCCAAAGACGTACAGGTTTGTAGGTTAATTGGTTTGGTATAAAAAAATGTAAATTGTCCCTAGTGTTGTGGTAGGATAGTGTAGGAGGATAGTGTTTTGGTGTGTGGGGATTTCCAGAGAATCATACATGAAACATAGAAACATAGAAACATAGAAAATAGGTGCAGGAGTAGGCCATTCGGCCCTTCGAGCCTGCACCGCCATTCAATATGATCATGGCTGATCATCCAACTCAGTATCCCGTACCTGCCTTCTCTCCATACCCCCTGATCCCTTTAGCCTCAAGGGCCACATCTAACTCCCTCTTAAATATAGCCAATGAACTGGCCTCAACTACCTTCTGTGGCAGAGAATTCCACAGATTCACCACTCTGTGTGAAAAAAAACTTTCTCATCTCGGTCCTAAAAGACTTCCCCCTTATCCTTAAACTGTGACCAGGGAAGCTCTCAGATTCCTTGGTTTCATCTGCAATCTTTTACTCATGTTCTAACTTACATGGTATAATTTTATTGTGGTCAGAGTAAAAAGAAAATTATGTTAATAAAGTCCCAGGTATCACAAAATGCTGGAGTAACTCAGCAGGTCAGGCAGCATCTAGGAGAGAGGGAATGGGTGACGTTTCAGGTCGAGACCCTTCTTCAGACTGATGTCAGGGGGGCGGGACTTTGTCATCAGACTGAAGGAGGATCTCGACCCGAAACGTCACCCATTCCCTCTCTCCTAGATGCTGCCTGACCTGCTGAGTTACTCCAGCATTTTGTGATACCTCCAATTTGTACCAGCATCTGCAATTATTTTCCTACATTAATAAATTCCCAAGTAGCTCCAATGACTTTGATTGACTGACTGTGAGAGTCTTATGATGTTCTCTCCCTCAAAGACTGCTGTGGGATTATTCACAGGCCGATATAATCAGGCATTTCTACAGCAATTCTAAAGCAAAATTGTAAAGAGTTTACAGCTTGATTGGAGCTAAATCTATTCA